>NW_028232603.1:0-5000 GCF_054491065.1 Syngnathus leptorhynchus | reverse complement strand
CGACTTACCCGCGCGAGGCACGCACTGCGTGCGGCCAGGATGCGGAGTTGGATCGGCGCTGGTTGGGAACCCTCGGGGAACGAAGGCGGACGGCGGCCAGCCGGCGCCGACGAACCCGTCGGGGAGGGGGCTGGTGGCAGGCGCGATCGGCACTATTGCTGACTGCCGGGAGGGAAGCTGCGCCCCGGCCGAGTCAGACTCAGCCGTTGCGGCCCCCCCGAGCCCGCAGCGCGTAGCGCGGAAGCCATACGCCCCCCCGATGCGGAGCGACAGACGCCCCCGCGACCGCGGTTGGTCGGGAAGGCTTTTCGGATAGAGGTCGGACGGTGTGTGTGTGGACGGCTTCCCGTGGTGCCGCCGCTATCAAGCCGGAGGGTTTGAGAAACGACATTCGCGGAAGGACCGGCGCGGCCGGCGGACGCTCGCACGCGCGGCGCCCGACACTCAGCCGCTCGCTCGGCCTCCGTGGATCGTGGCTAGGTGGGATGGATGCCAAACCGGGTCGTCTCGGTCTCGCCGCAGTACGGTCGCGCCGGGGCCTGCGGGGCGGCGCGGGGAGCGCACGCTCACGCGGCGGCCGGGGCGCTAGAGTGCGACCCGCAGTGGGTAGGAACCGTCCACCCGACGTCGGACGAGCCGAGGCCGATGGAGGCCCTACCAAGGCGGGTCATGAGTGCCAGTCGGTCAGTTGGGTGAGGGGGTACTCGGAGGCCCGCCGGGAGCAGACGGGCGACCGGGGATGGGGGGCGTACGCGGGCGGGCGCCGGGAGAAGACGGCCCGTCCGGGGTCGAATCTCGGCCTGTGTTTTCGGAGCCGGCCGGGCATCACGCTCCCTCCTTGGATGGACAACATTCGTAGTTGACACTTTGTGTCATTTTATCCGAGCGGGCGGGCGCCTCGAGAGGCGGACCGTCCGGGGCGACTCTCGGCCTGTGTTTTCGGAGCCGGCCGGGCCTCACGCTCCCTCCTTGGATGGACAACATTCGTAGTTGACACTTTGTGTCATTTTATCCGAGCAGACGGGCGCCGCGAGGCGGACCGTCCGGGGCGACTCTCGGCCTGTGTTTTCGGAGCCGGCCGGGCATCACGCTCCCTCCTTGGATGGACAACATTCGTAGTTGACACTTTGTGTCATTTTATCCGAGCAGACGGGCGCCGCGAGGCGACCGTCCGGGGCGACTCTCGGCCTGTGTTTAAGGAGCCGGCCGGGCATCACGCTCCTTCCTTGGATGGACAACATTCGTAGTTGACACTTTGTGTCATTTTATCCGAGCGGGCGGGCGCCGCGAGGCGGACCGTCCGGGGCGACTCTCGGCCTGTGTTTAAGGAGCCGGCCGGGCATCACGCTCCTTCCTTGGATGGACAACATTCGCAGTTGACACTTTGTGTCATTTTATCCGAGCAGACGGGCGCCGCGAGGCGGACCGTCCGGGGCGACTCTCGGCCTGTGTTTTCGGAGCCGGCCGGGCATCACGCTCCCTCCTTGGATGGACAACATTCGTAGTTGACACTTTGTGTCATTTTATCCGAGCAGACGGGCGCCGCGAGGCGACCGTCCGGGGCGACTCTCGGCCTGTGTTTAAGGAGCCGGCCGGGCATCACGCTCCTTCCTTGGATGGACAACATTCGTAGTTGACACTTTGTGTCATTTTATCCGAGCGGGCGGGCGCCGCGAGGCGGACCGTCCGGGGCGACTCTCGGCCTGTGTTTAAGGAGCCGGCCGGGCATCACGCTCCTTCCTTGGATGGACAACATTCGCAGTTGACACTTTGTGTCATTTTATCCGAGCAGACGGGCGCCGCGAGGCGGACCGTCCGGGGCGACTCTCGGCCTGTGTTTTCGGAGCCGGCCGGGCATCACGCTCCCTCCTTGGATGGACAACATTCGTAGTTGACACTTTGTGTCATTTTATCCGAGCAGACGGGCGCCGCGAGGCGGACCGTCCGGGGCGACTCTCGGCCTGTGTTTAAGGAGCCGGCCGGGCATCACGCTCCTTCCTTGATGGACAACATTCGCAGTTGACACTTTGTGTCATTTTGTTCGGCCTGTGTTTAAGGAGGCGGCCGTCCTCCACTCGGTCCGTGTTTAAGGAGCGACACTCGCGCTCCGGTTCGGCCTGTATTTAGGGAGGCGGCCGTCCTCCGCTTGGTCTGTGTTAAGGGCGACACTCTGTCCATGTTTGAGGAGCCTGGCCCTGACGCTCCTCTCCGGCCTGTGTTTAAGGAGGCGGCCGTCCTCCCCTTGGTCCGTGTTAAGGGCGACACTCGGTCCATGTTTGAGGAGCCTGGCCCTGACGCTCCTCTCCGGCCTGTGTTTAAGGAGGCGGCCGTCCTCCCCTTGGTCCGTGTTAAGGGCGACACTCGGTCCATGTTTGAGGAGCCTGGCCCTGACGCTCCTCTCCGGCCTGTGTTTAAGGAGGCGGCCGTCCTCCCCTTGGTCTGTGTTAAGGGCGACACTCGGTCCATGTTTGAGGAGCCTGGCCCTGACGCTCCTCTCCGGCCTGTGTTTAAGGAGGCGGCCGTCCTCCCCTTGGTCCGTGTTAAGGGCGACACTCGGTCCATGTTTGAGGAGCCTGGCCCTGACGCTCCTCTCCGGCCTGTGTTTAAGGAGGCGGCCGTCCTCCCCTTGGTCCGTGTTAAGGGCGACACTCGGTCCATGTTTGAGGAGCCTGGCCCTGACGCTCCTCTCCGGCCTGTGTTTAAGGAGGCGGCCGTCCTCCCCTTGGTCTGTGTTAAGGGCGACACTCGGTCCATGTTTGAGGAGCCTGGCCCTGACGCTCCTCTCCGGCCTGTGTTTAAGGAGGCGGCCGTCCTCCCCTTGGTCTGTGTTAAGGGCGACACTCGGTCCATGTTTGAGGAGCCTGGCCCTGACGCTCCTCTCCGGCCTGTGTTTAAGGAGGCGGCCGTCCTCCACTTCCTTCCATGCACCACCACATTCGCAGTTGACACTTTGCCATTTTTTCAGAGAGGTGACACTTAGTCGTTTTTTCGAAAGTTGACACTTAGTCGTTTTTTCGAAAGTTGACACTTTGCCGTTTTTTCAGAGAGGCGACACTTAGTCGTTTTTTCGAAAGTTGACACTTAGCAGTTTTTTCGAAAGTTGACACTTAGCCGTTTTTTTCGAAAGTTGACACTTAGCCGTTTTTTCGAAAGTTGACACTTAGTCACTTTTTCGCCACAGTGACACCTCCAGCGCGTGCCACGGCGCTTTTCAGGTCTTCTATCCGACCTTGTGCTGTCGAGGACGGCGTGTCCGACGCCGTGGGGAGACCAGCACCATCTCCTCCATACTCGTAAACGGGGTGCTTTGGAAAACGGGGGGAAAGTCGATGAGTACACTGACTACTGGGACCATTTCATTGTACTCTGGCGCACCTGAAGACCAAAAAAGGTACTGCACCTTAGCCCGGGTACCTCACCCCCTGGTACCTCGAGGAGAACTTAGAAAAATTTCGACAAATTTTTGGTGAGCTCCAGGGAGAGAGGCTGATTTTTCGCTTTTTGAGGCCGACCGCCGAACCGGCGCGGGGCGGACTCACAAGCCCCGCAGAGCCGTGGGCACTTAGTCGTTTTTTCAGAGAGGCGACACTTAGTCGTTTTTTCAGAGGCGACACTTAGTCGTTTTTTCGAAAGTTGACACTTAGCCGTTTTTTCGAAAGTCGACACTTAGCCGTTTTTTTGGAAAGTTGACACTTAGTCGTTTTTTCGAAAGTTGACACTTAGTCGTTTTTTCGCCACAATTGGCTCTGAGCTCCAGGGGGAGAGCCTGGTTTTGCCTTATTTCAGGCCGGCTGGGGAACCGGCGCGGGTCGGATGCACGAGCCCGGCAGAGCCGTGGGCACTTAGAAAATTTTCGCCGATTAAGCTGGGACCTCCAGGCGGAGACCGGCATTCCTCGTCCTCGGGGTTCGACCCAGGAACCGGCGCTGGGCAGACGCCGTAGCCACGCAGAGCCGTGGGCACTTAGAAAATATTCGCCAAGTTGGCTCTGAGCTCCAGGCGGAGAGGGCTGGTTTTGCCTTATATCAGGCCGGCTGGGGAACCGGCGCGGGTCGGATGCACGAGCCCGCAGAGCCGTGGGCACTTTGCCATTTTCTCAGAGTCGACACTTAGTCGTTTTTTCAGAGAGGCGACACTCTGTCGTTTTTTCGAAAGTTGACACTTTGCCGTTTTTTTCAGAGAGGCGACACTTAGCCGTTTTTTTCAGAGATGTGACACTTAGCCGTTTTTTCAGAGATGTGACACTTAGCCGTTTTTTCAGAGATGTGACACTTTGCCGTTTTTTCGAAAGTTGACACTTAGCCGTTTTTTCGAAAGTCGACACTTAGCCGTTTTTTCAGAGATGTGACACTTTGCCGTTTTTTCGAAAGTTGACACTTAGCCGTTTTTTCGAAAGTTGACACTTAGTCGTTTTTTCACAGATGTGACACTTAGAAACTTTTTGCCAAGTTGGCTGTGAGCTCCAGGAGGAGACCGTTATTTTTCGTCATTCGAGGCCGACTGCGGAACCGGCGCTGGGCGGACGCCAAAGCTCGGCAGGGCCGTGGGCACTTAGAAACTTTTTGCCAAGTTGGCTGTGAGCTCCAGGAGGAGACCGTTATTTTTCGTCATTCGAGGCCGACTGCGGAACCGGCGCTGGGCGGACGCCAAAGCTCGGCAGGGCCGTGGGCACTTAGAAACTTTTTTGCCAAGTTGGCTGTGAGCTCCAGGAGGAGACCGTCATTTTTCGTCATTCGAGGCCGACTGCGGAACCGGCGCTGAGCGGACGCCAAAGCTCGGCAGGGCCGTGGGCACTTAGAAACTTTTTGCCAAGTTGGCTGTGAGCTCCAGGAGGAGACCGTTATTTTTCGTCATTCGAGGCCGACTGCGGAACCGGCGCTGGGCGGACGCCAAAGCTCGGCAGGGCCGTGGGCACTTAGAAACTTTTTGCCAAGTTGGCTGTGAGCTCCAGGAGGAGACCGTTATTTTTCGTCATTCGAGGCCGACTGCGGAACCGGCGC
>NW_028232602.1:0-26504 GCF_054491065.1 Syngnathus leptorhynchus | reverse complement strand
ATGTTTTACACGCGTTTTAAATTTTATTGCCGAAATCGCTTTTTCTCGCCGAGATAAGCACGTTTTCTGAAATGCCGCTCTCCCGTCACTCTGGTTAAAGTGTTATGAAAAAAAAGGCTGTTGGGGGCTAGGGAGTATCGAGTTGATCATTATACATGAAGAAATAACCAATTTCATCGTTTGGTTTATGTTTTACACGCGTTTTAAATTTTATTGCCGAAATCGCTTTTTCTCGCCGAGATAAGCACGTTTTCTGAAATGCCGCTCTCCCGTCACTCTGGTTAAAGTGTTATGAAAAAAAAGGCTGTTGGGGGCTAGGGAGTATCGAGTTGATCATTATACATGAAGAAATAACCAATTTCCTCGTTTGGTTTATGTTTTACACGCGTTTTAAATTTTATTGCCGAAATCGCTTTTTCTCGCCGAGATAAGCACGTTTTCTGAAATGCCGCTCTCCCGTCACTCTGGTTAAAGTGTTATGAAAAAAAAGGCTGTTGGGGGCTAGGGAGTATCGAGTTGATCATTATACATGAAGAAATAACCAATTTCCTCGTTTGGTTTATGTTTTACACGCGTTTTAAATTTTATTGCCGAAATCGCTTTTTCTCGCCGAGATAAGCACGTTTTCTGAAATGCCGCTCTCCCGTCACTCTGGTTAAAGTGTTATGAAAAAAAAGGCTGTTGGGGGCTAGGGAGTATCGAGTTGATCATTATACATGAAGAAATAACCAATTTCATCGTTTGGTTTATGTTTTACACGATGCTGAGCTCCAGCTGGAAGTGTAAAAAGAACCGGGCTGGTTAAAAAAAGAACCGGGAGACCCGGTAAAATTGCTTAGCCGGGGCTCTGGAAGCCTAACACGGCGTGATCTTGTCCAAAAAGCCGCTGCTGAGCTCCAGCTGGAAGTGTAAAAAGAACCGGGCTGGTTAAAAAAAAGAACCGGGCGACCCGGTAAAATTGCTTAGCCGGGGCTCTGGAAGCCTAACACGGCGTGATCTTGTCCAAAAAGCCGCTGCTGAGCTCCAGCTGGAAGTGTAAAAAGAACCGGGCTGGTTAAAAAAAAGAACCGGGCGGCCTGGTAAAATTGCTTAGCCGGGGCTCTGGAAGCCTAACCCGGCGTGATACTGTGCAAAAAGCCGCTGCTGAGCTCCAGCTGGAAGTGTAAAAAAAACCGGGCTGGTTAAAAAAAAGAACCGGGCGACCCTGTAAAATTGCTTAGCCGGGGCTCTGGAAGCCTAACACGGCGTGATCTTGTCCAAAAACCCGCTGCTGAGCTCCAGCTGGAAGTGTAAAAAGAACCGGGCTGGTTAAAAAAAAGAACCGGGCGGGCCGGTAAAATTGCTTAGCCGGGGCTCTGGAAGCCTAACACGGCGTGATCTTGTCCAAAAAGCCGCTCGTGAGCTCCAGCTGGAAGTGTAAAAAGAACCGGGCTGGTTCAAAAAAAGAACCGGGCGGCCCGGTAGAATTTCTTAGCCGAGGTCCTGGAAGCCTAACCCGGCGTGATCTTGCGCAAAAAGCCGCTGCTGAGCTCCAGCTGGAAGTGTAAAAAGAACCGGGCTGGTTCAAAAAAAGAACCGGGCGGCCCGGTAAAATTGCTTAGCCGGGGTCCTGGAAGCCTAACGCGGCGTGATCTTGCCCGAAAGTCGGCCTCTATACTTCCATATTAGGTACCAGGCGCTCAAAGCCAACTTGGCAAAAATTTTCTAAGTGCCCACGGCTCTGCGGGGATTGTGCGTCCGACCCGCGCCGGTTCTCCAGCCGGCCTAAAATAACGCAAAACCAGCCTCTCCCCCTGGAGCTCACAGCCAAAGGCGAAACTTTTCTAAGTGCCTACGGCTCTGCTAGCTTTTGAGTCCGCCCCGCGCCGGTTCGTCGGTCGGCCTCAAAAAGCGAAAAATCAGCCTCTCTCCCTGGAGCTCGACTCGAGTTGATCATTATACATGAAGAAATAACCAATTTCATCGTTTGGTTTATGTTTTACACGCGTTTTAAATTTTATTGCCGAAATCGCTTTTTCTCGCCGAGATAAGCACGTTTTCTGAAATGCCGCTCTCCCGTCACTCTGGTTAAAGTGTTATGAAAAAAAAGGCTGTTGGGGGCTAGGGAGTATCGAGTTGATCATTATACATGAAGAAATAACCAATTTCATCGTTTGGTTTATGTTTTACACGCGTTTTAAATTTTATTGCCGAAATCTCTTTTTCTCGCCGAGATAAGCACGTTTTCTGAAATGCCGCTCTCCCGTCACTCTGGTTAAAGTGTTATGAAAAAAAAGGCTGTTGGGGGCTAGGGAGTATCGAGTTGATCATTATACATGAAGAAATAACCAATTTCATCGTTTGATTTATGTTTTACACGCGTTTTAAATTTTATTGCCGAAATCGCTTTTTCTCGCCGAGATAAGCACGTTTTCTGAAATGCCGCTCTCCCGTCACTCTGGTTAAAGTGTTATGAAAAAAAAGTCTGTTGGGGGCTAGGGAGTATCGAGTTGATCATTATACATGAAGAAATAACCAATTTCATCGTTTGGTTTATGTTTTACACGATGCTGAGCTCCAGCTGGAAGTGTAAAAAGAACCGGGCTGGTTAAAAAAAGAACCGGGCGACCCGGTAAAATTGCTTAGCCGGGGCTCTGCTAGCCTAACACGGCGTGATCTTGTCCAAAAAGCCGCTGCTGAGCTCCAGCTGGAAGTGTAAAAAGAACCGGGCTGGTTAAAAAAAAGAACCGGGCGGCCCGGTAAAATTGCTTAGCCGGGGCTCTGGAAGCCTAACCCGGCGTGATACTGTGCAAAAAGCCGCTGCTGAGCTCCAGCTGGAAGTGTAAAAAAAACCGGGCTGGTTAAAAAAAAGAACCGGGCGACCCTGTAAAATTGCTTAGCCGGGGCTCTGGAAGCCTAACACGGCGTGATCTTGTCCAAAAACCCGCTGCTGAGCTCCAGCTGGAAGTGTAAAAAGAACCGGGCTGGTTAAAAAAAAGAACCGGGCGGGCCGGTAAAATTGCTTAGCCGGGGCTCTGGAAGCCTAACACGGCGTGATCTTGTCCAAAAATCCGCTCTTGAGCTCCAGCTGGAAGTGTAAAAAGAACCGGGCTGGTTCAAAAAAAGAACCGGGCGGCCCGGTAGAATTTCTTAGCCGAGGTCCTGGAAGCCTAACCCGGCGTGATCTTGCGCAAAAAGCCGCTGCTGAGCTCCAGCTGGAAGTGTAAAAAGAACCGGGCTGGTTCAAAAAAAGAACCGGGCGGCCCGGTAAAATTGCTTAGCCGGGGTCCTGGAAGCCTAACGCGGCGTGATCTTGCCCGAAAGTCGGCCTCTATACTTCCATATTAGGTACCAGGCGCTCAGAGCCAACTTGGCAAAAATTTTCTAAGTGCCCACGGCTCTGCGGGGATTGTGCGTCCGACCCGCGCCGGTTCTCCAGCCGGCCTAAAATAACGCAAAACCAGCCTCTCCCCCTGGAGCTCACAGCCAAAGGCGAAACTTTTCTAAGTGCCTACGGCTCTGCGGGCTTTTGAGTCCGCCCCGCGCCGGTTCGTCGGTCGGCCTCAAAAAGCGAAAAATCAGCCTCTCTCCCTGGAGCTCGACTCGAGTTGATCATTATACATGAAGAAATAACCAATTTCATCGTTTGGTTTATGTTTTACACGCGTTTTAAATTTTATTGCCGAAATCGCTTTTTCTCGCCGAGATAAGCACGTTTTCTGAAATGCCGCTCTCCCGTCACTCTGGTTAAAGTGTTATGAAAAAAAAGGCTGTTGGGGGCTAGGGCGTATCGAGTTGATCATTATACATGAAGAAATAACCAATTTCATCGTTTGGTTTATGTTTTACACGCGTTTTAAATTTTATTGCCGAAATCGCTTTTTCTCGCCGAGATAAGCACGTTTTCTGAAATGCCGCTCTCCCGTCACTCTGGTTAAAGTGTTATGAAAAAAAAGGCTGTTGGGGGCTAGGGAGTATCGAGTTGATCATTATACATGAAGAAATAACCAATTTCATCGTTTGGTTTATGTTTTACACGCGTTTTAAATTTTATTGCCGAAATCGCTTTTTCTCGCCGAGATAAGCACGTTTTCTGAAATGCCGCTCTCCCGTCACTCTGGTTAAAGTGTTATGAAAAAAAGGCTGTTGGGGGCTAGGGAGTATCGAGTTGATCATTATACATGAAGAAATAACCAATTTCATCGTTTGGTTTATGTTTTACACGCGTTTTAAATTTTATTGCCGAAATCGCTTTTTCTCGCCGAGATAAGCACGTTTTCTGAAATGCCGCTCTCCCGTCACTCTGGTTAAAGTGTTATGAAAAAAAAGGCTGTTGGGGGCTAGGGAGTATCGAGTTGATCATTATACATGAAGAAATAACCAATTTCATCGTTTGGTTTATGTTTTACACGCGTTTTAAATTTTATTGCCGAAATCGCTTTTTCTCGCCGAGATAAGCACGTTTTCTGAAATGCCGCTCTCCCGTCACTCTGGTTAAAGTGTTATGAAAAAAAAGGCTGTTGGGGGCTAGGGAGTATCGAGTTGATCATTATACATGAAGAAATAACCAATTTCATCGTTTGGTTTATGTTTTACACGCGTTTTAAATTTTATTGCCGAAATCGCTTTTTCTCGCCGAGATAAGCACGTTTTCTGAAATGCCGCTCTCCCGTCACTCTGGTTAAAGTGTTATGAAAAAAAAGGCTGTTGGGGGCTAGGGAGTATCGAGTTGATCATTATACATGAAGAAATAACCAATTTCATCGTTTGGTTTATGTTTTACACGCGTTTTAAATTTTATTGCCGAAATCGCTTTATCTCGCCGAGATAAGCACGTTTTCTGAAATGCCGCTCTCCCGTCACTCTGGTTAAAGTGTCATGAAAAAAAGGCTGTTGGGGGCTAGGGAGTATCGAGTTGATCATTATACATGAAGAAATAACCAATTTCATCGTTTGGTTTATGTTTTACACGCGTTTTAAATTTTATTGCCGAAATCGCTTTTTCTCGCCGAGATAAGCACGTTTTCTGAAATGCCGCTCTCCCGTCACTCTGGTTAAAGTGTTATGAAAAAAAAGGCTGTTGGGGGCTAGGGAGTATCGAGTTGATCATTATACATGAAGAAATAACCAATTTCATCGTTTGGTTTATGTTTTACACGCGTTTTAAATTTTATTGCCGAAATCGCTTTTTCTCGCCGAGATAAGCACGTTTTCTGAAATGCCGCTCTCCCGTCACTCTGGTTAAAGTGTTATGAAAAAAAAGGCTGTTGGGGGCTAGGGAGTATCGAGTTGATCATTATACATGAAGAAATAACCAATTTCATCGTTTGGTTTATGTTTTACACGCGTTTTAAATTTTATTGCCGAAATCGCTTTTTCTCGCCGAGATAAGCACGTTTTCTGAAATGCCGCTCTCCCGTCACTCTGGTTAAAGTGTTATGAAAAAAAAAGGCTGTTGGGGGCTAGGGAGTATCGAGTTGATCATTATACATGAAGAAATAACCAATTTCATCGTTTGGTTTATGTTTTACACGCGTTTTAAATTTTATTGCCGAAATCGCTTTTTCTCGCCGAGATCAGCACGTTTTCTGAAATGCCGCTCTCCCGTCACTCTGGTTAAAGTGTTATGAAAAAAAAGGCTGTTGGGGGCTAGGGAGTATCGAGTTGATCATTATACATGAAGAAATAACCAATTTCATCGTTTGGTTTATGTTTTACACGCGTTTTAAATTTTATTGCCGAAATCGCTTTTTCTCGCCGAGATAAGCACGTTTTCTGAAATGCCGCTCTCCCGTCACTCTGGTTAAAGTGTTATGAAAAAAAAGGCTGTTGGGGGCTAGGGAGTATCGAGTTGATCATTATACATGAAGAAATAACCAATTTCATCGTTTGGTTTATGTTTTACACGCGTTTTAAATTTTATTGCCGAAATCGCTTTTTCTCGCCGAGATAAGCACGTTTTCTGAAATGCCGCTCTCCCGTCACTCTGGTTAAAGTGTTATGAAAAAAAAGGCTGTTGGGGGCTGGGGAGTATCGAGTTGATCATTATACATGAAGAAATAACCAATTTCATCGTTTGGTTTATGTTTTACACGCGTTTTAAATTTTATTGCCGAAATCGCTTTTTCTCGCCGAGATAAGCACGTTTTCTGAAATGCCGCTCTCCCGTCACTCTGGTTAAAGTGTTATGAAAAAAAAGGCTGTTGGGGGCTAGGGAGTATCGAGTTGATCATTATACATGAAGAAATAACCAATTTCATCGTTTGGTTTATGTTTTACACGCGTTTTAAATTTTATTGCCGAAATCGCTTTTTCTCGCCGAGATAAGCACGTTTTCTGAAATGCCGCTCTCCCGTCACTCTGGTTAAAGTGTTATGAAAAAAAAGGCTGTTGGGGGCTAGGGAGTATCGAGTTGATCATTATACATGAAGAAATAATCAATTTCATCGTTTGGTTTATGTTTTACACGCGTTTTAAATTTTATTGCCGAAATCGCTTTTTCTCGCCGAGATAAGCACGTTTTCTGAAATGCCGCTCTCCCGTCACTCTGGTTAAAGTGTTATGAAAAAAAAGGCTGTTGGGGGCTAGGGAGTATCGAGTTGATCATTATACATGAAGAAATAACCAATTTCATCGTTTGGTTTATGTTTTACACGATGCTGAGCTCCAGCTGGAAGTGTAAAAAGAACCGGGCTGGTTAAAAAAAGAACCGGGCGACCCGGTAAAATTGCTTAGCCGGGGCTCTGCTAGCCTAACACGGCGTGATCTTGTCCAAAAAGCCGCTGCTGAGCTCCAGCTGGAAGTGTAAAAAGAACCGGGCTGGTTAAAAAAAAGAACCGGGCGGCCCGGTAAAATTGCTTAGCCGGGGCTCTGGAAGCCTAACCCGGCGTGATACTGTGCAAAAAGCCGCTGCTGAGCTCCAGCTGGAAGTGTAAAAAAAACCGGGCTGGTTAAAAAAAAGAACCGGGCGACCCTGTAAAATTGCTTAGCCGGGGCTCTGGAAGCCTAACACGGCGTGATCTTGTCCAAAAACCCGCTGCTGAGCTCCAGCTGGAAGTGTAAAAAGAACCGGGCTGGTTAAAAAAAAGAACCGGGCGGGCCGGTAAAATTGCTTAGCCGGGGCTCTGGAAGCCTAACACGGCGTGATCTTGTCCAAAAATCCGCTCTTGAGCTCCAGCTGGAAGTGTAAAAAGAACCGGGCTGGTTCAAAAAAAGAACCGGGCGGCCCGGTAGAATTTCTTAGCCGAGGTCCTGGAAGCCTAACCCGGCGTGATCTTGCGCAAAAAGCCGCTGCTGAGCTCCAGCTGGAAGTGTAAAAAGAACCGGGCTGGTTCAAAAAAAGAACCGGGCGGCCCGGTAAAATTGCTTAGCCGGGGTCCTGGAAGCCTAACGCGGCGTGATCTTGCCCGAAAGTCGGCCTCTATACTTCCATATTAGGTACCAGGCGCTCAGAGCCAACTTGGCAAAAATTTTCTAAGTGCCCACGGCTCTGCGGGGATTGTGCGTCCGACCCGCGCCGGTTCTCCAGCCGGCCTAAAATAACGCAAAACCAGCCTCTCCCCCTGGAGCTCACAGCCAAAGGCGAAACTTTTCTAAGTGCCTACGGCTCTGCGGGCTTTTGAGTCCGCCCCGCGCCGGTTCGTCGGTCGGCCTCAAAAAGCGAAAAATCAGCCTCTCTCCCTGGAGCTCGACTCGAGTTGATCATTATACATGAAGAAATAACCAATTTCATCGTTTGGTTTATGTTTTACACGCGTTTTAAATTTTATTGCCGAAATCGCTTTTTCTCGCCGAGATAAGCACGTTTTCTGAAATGCCGCTCTCCCGTCACTCTGGTTAAAGTGTTATGAAAAAAAAGGCTGTTGGGGGCTAGGGAGTATCGAGTTGATCATTATACATGAAGAAATAACCAATTTCATCGTTTGGTTTATGTTTTACACGCGTTTTAAATTTTATTGCCGAAATCTCTTTTTCTCGCCGAGATAAGCACGTTTTCTGAAATGCCGCTCTCCCGTCACTCTGGTTAAAGTGTTATGAAAAAAAAGGCTGTTGGGGGCTAGGGAGTATCGAGTTGATCATTATACATGAAGAAATAACCAATTTCATCGTTTGATTTATGTTTTACACGCGTTTTAAATTTTATTGCCGAAATCGCTTTTTCTCGCCGAGATAAGCACGTTTTCTGAAATGCCGCTCTCCCGTCACTCTGGTTAAAGTGTTATGAAAAAAAAGTCTGTTGGGGGCTAGGGAGTATCGAGTTGATCATTATACATGAAGAAATAACCAATTTCATCGTTTGGTTTATGTTTTACACGATGCTGAGCTCCAGCTGGAAGTGTAAAAAGAACCGGGCTGGTTAAAAAAAGAACCGGGCGACCCGGTAAAATTGCTTAGCCGGGGCTCTGGAAGCCTAACACGGCGTGATCTTGTCCAAAAAGCCGCTGCTGAGCTCCAGCTGGAAGTGTAAAAAGAACCGGGCTGGTTAAAAAAAAGAACCGGGCGGCCCGGTAAAATTGCTTAGCCGGGGCTCTGGAAGCCTAACCCGGCGTGATACTGTGCAAAAAGCCGCTGCTGAGCTCCAGCTGGAAGTGTAAAAAAAACCGGGCTGGTTAAAAAAAAGAACCGGGCGACCCTGTAAAATTGCTTAGCCGGGGCTCTGGAAGCCTAACACGGCGTGATCTTGTCCAAAAACCCGCTGCTGAGCTCCAGCTGGAAGTGTAAAAAGAACCGGGCTGGTTAAAAAAAAGAACCGGGCGGGCCGGTAAAATTGCTTAGCCGGGGCTCTGGAAGCCTAACACGGCGTGATCTTGTCCAAAAATCCGCTCTTGAGCTCCAGCTGGAAGTGTAAAAAGAACCGGGCTGGTTCAAAAAAAGAACCGGGCGGCCCGGTAGAATTTCTTAGCCGAGGTCCTGGAAGCCTAACCCGGCGTGATCTTGCGCAAAAAGCCGCTGCTGAGCTCCAGCTGGAAGTGTAAAAAGAACCGGGCTGGTTCAAAAAAAGAACCGGGCGGCCCGGTAAAATTGCTTAGCCGGGGTCCTGGAAGCCTAACGCGGCGTGATCTTGCCCGAAAGTCGGCCTCTATACTTCCATATTAGGTACCAGGCGCTCAGAGCCAACTTGGCAAAAATTTTCTAAGTGCCCACGGCTCTGCGGGGATTGTGCGTCCGACCCGCGCCGGTTCTCCAGCCGGCCTAAAATAACGCAAAACCAGCCTCTCCCCCTGGAGCTCACAGCCAAAGGCGAAACTTTTCTAAGTGCCTACGGCTCTGCGGGCTTTTGAGTCCGCCCCGCGCCGGTTCGTCGGTCGGCCTCAAAAAGCGAAAAATCAGCCTCTCTCCCTGGAGCTCGACTCGAGTTGATCATTATACATGAAGAAATAACCAATTTCATCGTTTGGTTTATGTTTTACACGCGTTTTAAATTTTATTGCCGAAATCGCTTTTTCTCGCCGAGATAAGCACGTTTTCTGAAATGCCGCTCTCCCGTCACTCTGGTTAAAGTGTTATGAAAAAAAAGGCTGTTGGGGGCTAGGGAGTATCGAGTTGATCATTATACATGAAGAAATAACCAATTTCATCGTTTGGTTTATGTTTTACACGCGTTTTAAATTTTATTGCCGAAATCGCTTTTTCTCGCCGAGATAAGCACGTTTTCTGAAATGCCGCTCTCCCGTCACTCTGGTTAAAGTGTTATGAAAAAAAAGGCTGTTGGGGGCTAGGGAGTATCGAGTTGATCATTATACATGAAGAAATAACCAATTTCATCGTTTGGTTTATGTTTTACACGCGTTTTAAATTTTATTGCCGAAATCGCTTTTTCTCGCCGAGATAAGCACGTTTTCTGAAATGCCGCTCTCCCGTCACTCTGGTTAAAGTGTTATGAAAAAAAAGGCTGTTGGGGGCTAGGGCGTATCGAGTTGATCATTATACATGAAGAAATAACCAATTTCATCGTTTGGTTTATGTTTTACACGCGTTTTAAATTTTATTGCCGAAATCGCTTTTTCTCGCCGAGATAAGCACGTTTTCTGAAATGCCGCTCTCCCGTCACTCTGGTTAAAGTGTTATGAAAAAAAAGGCTGTTGGGGGCTAGGGAGTATCGAGTTGATCATTATACATGAAGAAATAACCAATTTCATCGTTTGGTTTATGTTTTACACGCGTTTTAAATTTTATTGCCGAAATCGCTTTTTCTCGCCGAGATAAGCACGTTTTCTGAAATGCCGCTCTCCCGTCACTCTGGTTAAAGTGTTATGAAAAAAAGGCTGTTGGGGGCTAGGGAGTATCGAGTTGATCATTATACATGAAGAAATAACCAATTTCATCGTTTGGTTTATGTTTTACACGCGTTTTAAATTTTATTGCCGAAATCGCTTTTTCTCGCCGAGATAAGCACGTTTTCTGAAATGCCGCTCTCCCGTCACTCTGGTTAAAGTGTTATGAAAAAAAAGGCTGTTGGGGGCTAGGGAGTATCGAGTTGATCATTATACATGAAGAAATAAGCAATTTCATCGTTTGGTTTATGTTTTACACGCGTTTTAAATTTTATTGCCGAAATCGCTTTTTCTCGCCGAGATAAGCACGTTTTCTGAAATGCCGCTCTCCCGTCACTCTGGTTAAAGTGTTATGAAAAAAAAGGCTGTTGGGGGCTAGGGAGTATCGAGTTGATCATTATACATGAAGAAATAACCAATTTCATCGTTTGGTTTATGTTTTACACGCGTTTTAAATTTTATTGCCGAAATCGCTTTTTCTCGCCGAGATAAGCACGTTTTCTGAAATGCCGCTCTCCCGTCACTCTGGTTAAAGTGTTATGAAAAAAAAGGCTGTTGGGGGCTAGGGAGTATCGAGTTGATCATTATACATGAAGAAATAACCAATTTCATCGTTTGGTTTATGTTTTACACGCGTTTTAAATTTTATTGCCGAAATCGCTTTTTCTCGCCGAGATAAGCACGTTTTCTGAAATGCCGCTCTCCCGTCACTCTGGTTAAAGTGTTATGAAAAAAAAGGCTGTTGGGGGCTAGGGAGTATCGAGTTGATCATTATACATGAAGAAATAACCAATTTCATCGTTTGGTTTATGTTTTACACGCGTTTTAAATTTTATTGCCGAAATCGCTTTTTCTCGCCGAGATAAGCACGTTTTCTGAAATGCCGCTCTCCCGTCACTCTGGTTAAAGTGTTATGAAAAAAAAGGCTGTTGGGGGCTAGGGAGTATCGAGTTGATCATTATACATGAAGAAATAACCAATTTCATCGTTTGGTTTATGTTTTACACGCGTTTTAAATTTTATTGCCGAAATCGCTTTTTCTCGCCGAGATAAGCACGTTTTCTGAAATGCCGCTCTCCCGTCACTCTGGTTAAAGTGTTATGAAAAAAAAGGCTGTTGGGGGCTAGGGAGTATCGAGTTGATCATTATACATGAAGAAATAACCAATTTCATCGTTTGGTTTATGTTTTACACGCGTTTTAAATTTTATTGCCGAAATCGCTTTTTCTCGCCGAGATAAGCACGATTTCTGAAATGCCGCTCTCCCGTCACTCTGGTTAAAGTGTTATGAAAAAAAAGGCTGTTGGGGGCTAGGGAGTATCGAGTTGATCATTATACATGAAGAAATAACCAATTTCATCGTTTGGTTTATGTTTTACACGCGTTTTAAATTTTATTGCCGAAATCGCTTTTTCTCGCCGAGATAAGCACGTTTTCTGAAATGCCGCTCTCCCGTCACTCTGGTTAAAGTGTTATGAAAAAAAAGGCTGTTGGGGGCTAGGGAGTATCGAGTTGATCATTATACATGAAGAAATAACCAATTTCATCGTTTGGTTTATGTTTTACACGCGTTTTAAATTTTATTGCCGAAATCGCTTTTTCTCGCCGAGATAAGCACGTTTTCTGAAATGCCGCTCTCCCGTCACTCTGGTTAAAGTGTTATGAAAAAAAAGGCTGTTGGGGGCTAGGGAGTATCGAGTTGATCATTATACATGAAGAAATAACCAATTTCATCGTTTGGTTTATGTTTTACACGCGTTTTAAATTTTATTGCCGAAATCGCTTTTTCTCGCCGAGATAAGCACGTTTTCTGAAATGCCGCTCTCCCGTCACTCTGGTTAAAGTGTTATGAAAAAAAAGGCTGTTGGGGGCTAGGGAGTATCGAGTTGATCATTATACATGAAGAAATAACCAATTTCATCGTTTGGTTTATGTTTTACACGCGTTTTAAATTTTATTGCCGAAATCGCTTTTTCTCGCCGAGATAAGCACGTTTTCTGAAATGCCGCTCTCCCGTCACTCTGGTTAAAGTGTTATGAAAAAAAAGGCTGTTGGGGGCTAGGGAGTATCGAGTTGATCATTATACATGAAGAAATAACCAATTTCATCGTTTGGTTTATGTTTTACACGCGTTTTAAATTTTATTGCCGAAATCGCTTTTTCTCGCCGAGATAAGCACGTTTTCTGAAATGCCGCTCTCCCGTCACTCTGGTTAAAGTGTTATGAAAAAAAAGGCTGTTGGGGGCTAGGGAGTATCGAGTTGATCATTATACATGAAGAAATAACCAATTTCATCGTTTGGTTTATGTTTTACACGCGTTTTAAATTTTATTGCCGAAATCGCTTTTTCTCGCCGAGATAAGCACGTTTTCTGAAATGCCGCTCTCCCGTCACTCTGGTTAAAGTGTTATGAAAAAAAAGGCTGTTGGGGGCTAGGGAGTATCGAGTTGATCATTATACATGAAGAAATAACCAATTTCATCGTTTGGTTTATGTTTTACACGCGTTTTAAATTTTATTGCCGAAATCGCTTTTTCTCGCCGAGATAAGCACGTTTTCTGAAATGCCGCTCTCCCGTCACTCTGGTTAAAGTGTTATGAAAAAAAAGGCTGTTGGGGGCTAGGGAGTATCGAGTTGATCATTATACATGAAGAAATAACCAATTTCATCGTTTGGTTTATGTTTTACACGCGTTTTAAATTTTATTGCCGAAATCGCTTTTTCTCGCCGAGATAAGCACGTTTTCTGAAATGCCGCTCTCCCGTCACTCTGGTTAAAGTGTTATGAAAAAAAAGGCTGTTGGGGGCTAGGGAGTATCGAGTTGATCATTATACATGAAGAAATAACCAATTTCATCGTTTGGTTTATGTTTTACACGCGTTTTAAATTTTATTGCCGAAATCGCTTTTTCTCGCCGAGATAAGCACGTTTTCTGAAATGCCGCTCTCCCGTCACTCTGGTTAAAGTGTTATGAAAAAAAAGGCTGTTGGGGGCTAGGGAGTATCGAGTTGATCATTATACATGAAGAAATAACCAATTTCATCGTTTGGTTTATGTTTTACACGCGTTTTAAATTTTATTGCCGAAATCGCTTTTTCTCGCCGAGATAAGCACGTTTTCTGAAATGCCGCTCTCCCGTCACTCTGGTTAAAGTGTTATGAAAAAAAAGGCTGTTGGGGGCTAGGGAGTATCGAGTTGATCATTATACATGAAGAAATAACCAATTTCATCGTTTGGTTTATGTTTTACACGCGTTTTAAATTTTATTGCCGAAATCGCTTTTTCTCGCCGAGATAAGCACGTTTTCTGAAATGCCGCTCTCCCGTCACTCTGGTTAAAGTGTTGTGAAAAAAAAGGCTGTTGGGGGCTAGGGAGTATCGAGTTGATCATTATACATGAAGAAATAACCAATTTCATCGTTTGGTTTATGTTTTACACGCATTTTAAATTTTATTGCCGAAATCGCTCTTTCTCACCGAGAGAAGCACGTTTTCTGAAATGCCGCTCTCCCGTCACTCTGGTTAAAGTGTTATGAAAAAAAAGGCTGTTGGGGGCTAGGGAGTATCGAGTTGATCATTATACATGAAGAAATAACCAATTTCATCGTTTGGTTTATGTTTTACACGCGTTTTAAATTTTATTGCCGAAATCGCTTTTTCTCGCCGAGATAAGCACGTTTTCTGAAATGCCGCTCTCCCGTCACTCTGGTTAAAGTGTTATGAAAAAAAAGGCTGTTGGGGGCTAGGGAGTATCGAGTTGATCATTATACATGAAGAAATAACCAATTTCATCGTTTGGTTTATGTTTTACACGCGTTTTAAATTTTATTGCCGAAATCGCTTTTTCTCGCCGAGATAAGCACGTTTTCTGAAATGCCGCTCTCCCGTCACTCTGGTTAAAGTGTTATGAAAAAAAGGGCTGTTGGGGGCTAGGGAGTATCGAGTTGATCATTATACATGAAGAAATAACCAATTTCATCGTTTGGTTTATGTTTTACACGCGTTTTAAATTTTATTGCCGAAATCGCTTTTTCTCGCCGAGATAATTACGTTTTCTGAAATGCCGCTCTCCCGTCACTCTGGTTAAAGTGTTATGAAAAAAAAAGGCTGTTGGGGGCTAGGGAGTATCGAGTTGATCATTATACATGAAGAATAAACCAATTTCATCGTTTGGTTTATGTTTTACACGCGTTTTAAATTTTATTGCCGAAATCGCTTTTTCTCGCCGAGATAAGCACGTTTTCTGAAATGCCGCTCTCCCTTCACTCTGGTTAAAGTGTTGTGAAAAAAAGGCTGTTGGGGGCTAGGGAGTATCGAGTTGATCATTATACATGAAGAAATAACCAATTTCATCGTTTGGTTTATGTTTTACACGCGTTTTAATTTTTATTGCCAAAATCGCTTTTTCTCGCCGAGATAAGCACGTTTTCTGAAATGCCGCTCTCCCGTCACTCTAGTTAAAGTCTTATGAAAAAAAAGGCTGTTGGGGGCTAGGGAGTATCGAGTTGATCATTATACATGAAGAAATAACCAATTTCATCGTTTGGTTTATGTTTTACACGCGTTTTAAATTTTATTGCCGAAATCGCTTTTTCTCGCCGAGATAAGCACGTTTTCTGAAATGCCGCTCTCCCGTCACTCTGGTTAAAGTGTTTTGAAAAAAAAGGCTGTTGGGGGCTAGGGAGTATCGAGTTGATCATTATACATGAAGAAATAACCAATTTCATCGTTTGGTTTATGTTTTACACGCGTATTAGATTTTATTGCCGAAATCGCTTTTTCTCGCCGAGATAAGCACGTTTTCTGAAATGCCGCTCTCCCGTCACTCTGGTTAAAGTGTTATGAAAAAAAAGGCTGTTGGGGGCTAGGGAGTATCGAGTTGATCATTATACATGAAGAAATAACCAATTTCATCGTTTGGTTTATGTTTTACACGCGTTTTAAATTTTATTGCCGAAATCGCTTTTTCTCGCCGAGATAAGCACGTTTTCTGAAATGCCGCTCTCCCGTCACTCTGGTTAAAGTGTTATGAAAGAAAAGGCTGTTGGGGGCTAGGGAGTATCGAGTTGATCATTATACATGAAGAAATAACCAATTTCATCGTTTGGTTTATGTTTTAACACGCGTTTTAAATTTTATTGCCGAAATCGCTTTTTCTCGCCGAGATAAGCACGTTTTCTGAAATGCCGCTCTCCCGTCACTCTGGTTAAAGTGTTATGAAAAAAAAGGCTGTTGGGGGCTAGGGAGTATCGAGTTGATCATTATACATGAAGAAATAACCAATTTCATCGTTTGGTTTATGTTTTACACGCGTTTTAAATTTTATTGCCGAAATCGCTTTTTCTCGCCGAGATAAGCACGTTTTCTGAAATGCCGCTCTCCCGTCACTCTGGTTAAAGTGTTATGAAAGAAAAGGCTGTTGGGGGCTAGGGAGTATCGAGTTGATCATTATACATGAAGAAATAACCAATTTCATCGTTTGGTTTATGTTTTAACACGCGTTTTAAATTTTATTGCCGAAATCGCTTTTTCTCGCCGAGATAAGCACGTTTTCTGAAATGCCGCTCTCCCGTCACTCTGGTTAAAGTGTTATGAAAAAAAAGGCTGTTGGGGGCTAGGGAGTATCGAGTTGATCATTATACATGAAGAAATAACCAATTTCATCGTTTGGTTTATGTTTTACACGCGTTTTAAATTTTATTGCCGAAATCGCTTTTTCTCGCCGAGATAAGCACGTTTTCTGAAATGCCGCTCTCCCGTCACTCTGGTTAAAGTGTTATGAAAAAAAAGGCTGTTGGGGGCTAGGGAGTATCGAGTTGATCATTATACATGAAGAATTAACCAATTTCATCGTTTGGTTTATGTTTTACACGCGTTTTAAATTTTATTGCCGAAATCGCTTTTTCTCGCCGAGATAAGGACGTTTTCTGAAATGCCGCTCTCCCGTCACTCTGGTTAAAGTGTTATGAAAAAAAAGGCTGTTGGGGGCTAGGGAGTATCGAGTTGATCTTTATACATGAAGAAATAACCAATTTCATCGTTTGGTTTATGTTTTACACGCGTTTTAAATTTTATTGCCGAAATCGCTTTTTCTCGCCGAGATAAGCACGTTTTCTGAAATGCCGCTCTCCCGTCACTCTGGTTAAAGTGTTATGAAAGAAAAGGCTGTTGGGGGCTAGGGAGTATCGAGTTGATCATTATACATGAAGAAATAACCAATTTCATCGTTTGGTTTATGTTTTAACACGCGTTTTAAATTTTATTGCCGAAATCGCTTTTTCTCGCCGAGATAAGCACGTTTTCTGAAATGCCGCTCTCCCGTCACTCTGGTTAAAGTGTTATGAAAAAAAAGGCTGTTGGGGGCTAGGGAGTATCGAGTTGATCATTATACATGAAGAAATAACCAATTTCATCGTTTGGTTTATGTTTTACACGCGTTTTAAATTTTATTGCCGAAATCGCTTTTTCTCGCCGAGATAAGCACGTTTTCTGAAATGCCGCTCTCCCGTCACTCTGGTAAAAGTGTTATGAAAAAAAAGGCTGTTGGGGGCTAGGGAGTATCGAGTTGATCATTATACATGAAGAAATAACCAATTTCATCGTTTGGTTTATGTTTTACACGCGTTTTAAATTTTATTGCCGAAATCGCTTTTTCTCGCCGAGATAAGCACGTTTTCTGAAATGCCGCTCTCCCGTCACTCTGGTTAAAGTGTTATGAAAAAAAAGGCTGTTGGGGGCTAGGGAGTATCGAGTTGATCATTATACATGAAGAAATAACCAATTTCATCGTTTGGTTTATGTTTTACACGCGTTTTAAATTTTATTGCCGAAATCGCTTTTTCTCGCCGAGATAAGCACGTTTTCTGAAATGCCGCTCTCCCGTCACTCTGGTTAAAGTGTTATGAAAAAAAAGGCTGTTGGGGGCTAGGGAGTATCGAGTTGATCATTATACATGAAGAAATAACCAATTTCATCGTTTGGTTTATGTTTTACACGCGTTTTAAATTTTATTGCCGAAATCGCTTTTTCTCGCCGAGATAAGCACGTTTTCTGAAATGCCGCTCTCCCGTCACTCTGGTTAAAGTGTTATGAAAAAAAAAAAGGCTGTTGGGGGCTAGGGAGTATCGAGTTGATCATTATACATGAAGAAATAACCAATTTCATCGTTTGGTTTATGTTTTACACGCGTTTTAAATTTTATTGCCGAAATCGCTTTTTCTCGCCGAGATAAGCACGTTTTCTGAAATGCCGCTCTCCCGTCACTCTGGTTAAAGTGTTATGAAAAAAAAAAGGCTGTTGGGGGCTAGGGAGTATCGAGTTAATCATTATACATGAAGAAATAACCAATTTCATCGTTTGGTTTATGTTTTACACGCGTTTTAAATTTTATTGCCGAAATCACTTTTTCTTGCCGAGATAAGCACGTTTTCTGAAATGCCGCTCTCCCGTCACTCTGGTTAACGTGTTATGAAAAAAAAGGCAATAAGGGGCTAGGGAGTATCGAGTTGATCATTATACATGAAGAAATAACCAATTTCATCGTTTGGTTTATGTTTTACACGCGTTTTAAATTTTATTGCCGAAATCGCTTTTTCTCGCCGAGATAAGCACGTTTTCTTAAATGCCGCTCTCCCGTCACTCTGGTTAAAGTGTTATGAAAAAAAAGGCTGTTGGGGGCTAGGGAGTATCGAGTTGATCATTATACATGAAGAAATAACCAATTTCATCGTTTGGTTTATGTTTTACACGCGTTTTAAATTTTATTGCCGAAATCGCCTTTTCTCGCCGAGATAAGCACGTTTTCTGAAATGCCGCTCTCCCGTCACTCTGGTTAAAGTGTTATGAAAAAAAAGGCTGTTGGGGGCTAGGGAGTATCGAGTTGATCATTATACATGAAGAAATAACCAATTTCATCGTTTGGTTTATGTTTTACACGCGTTTTTAATTTTATTGCCGAAATCGCTTTTTTCTCGCCGAGATAAGCACGTTTTCTGAAATGCCGCTCTCCCGTCACTCTGGTTAAAGTGTTGTGAAAAAAAAGGCTGTTGGGGGCTAGGGAGTATCGAGTTGATCATTATACATGAAGAAATAACCAATTTCATCGTTTGGTTTATGTTTTACACGCGTTTTAAATTTTATTGCCGAAATCGCTTTTTCTCGCCGAGATAAGCACGTTTTCTGAAATGCCGCTCTCCCGTCACTCTGGTTAAAGTGTTATGAAAAAAAAGTCTGTTGGGGGCTAGGGAGTATCGAGTTGATCATTATACATGAAGAAATAACCAATTTCATCGTTTGGTTTATGTTTTACACGCCTTTTAAATTTTATTGCCGAAATCGCTTTTTCTCGCCGAGATAAGCACGTTTTCTGAAATGCCGATCTCCCGTCACTCTGGGTAAAGTGTTATGAAAAAAAAGGCTGTTGGGGGCTAGGGAGTATCGAGTTGATCATTATACATGAAGAAATAACCAATTTCATCGTTTGGTTTATGTTTTACACGCGTTTTAAATTTTATTGCCGAAATCGCTTTTTCTCGCCGAGATAAGCACGTTTTCTGAAATGCCGCTCTCCCGTCACTCTGGTTAAAGTGTTATGAAAAAAAAGGCTGTTGGGGGCTAGGGAGTATCGAGTTGATCATTATACATGAAGAAAAAACCAATTTCATCGTTTGGTTTATGTTTTACACGCGTTTTAAATTTTATTGCCGAAATCGCTTTTTCTCGCCGAGATAAGCACGTTTTCTGAAATGCCGATCTCCCGTCACTCTGGGTAAAGTGTTATGAAAAAAAAGGCTGTTGGGGGCTAGGGAGTATCGAGTTGATCATTATACATGAAGAAATAACCAATTTCATCGTTTGGTTTATGTTTTACACGCGTTTTAAATTTTATTGCCGAAATCGCTTTTTCTCGCCGAGATAAGCACGTTTTCTGAAATGCCGCTCTCCCGTCACTCTGGTTAAAGTGTTATGAAAAAAAAGGCTGTTGGGGGCTAGGGAGTATCGAGTTGATCATTATACATGAAGAAAAAACCAATTTCATCGTTTGGTTTATGTTTTACACGCGTTTTAAATTTTATTGCCGAAATCGCTTTTTCTCGCCGAGATAAGCACGTTTTCTGAAATGCCGCTCTCCCGTCACTCTGGTTAAAGTGTTATGAAAAAAAAAAGGCTGTTGGGGGCTAGGGAGTATCGAGTTGATCATTATACATGAAGAAAAAACCAATTTCATCGTTTGGTTTATGTTTTACACGCGTTTTAAATTTTATTGCCGAAATCGCTTTTTCTCGCCGAGATAAGCACGTTTTCTGAAATGCCGATCTCCCGTCACTCTGGGTAAAGTGTTATGAAAAAAAAGGCTGTTGGGGGCTAGGGAGTATCGAGTTGATCATTATACATGAAGAAATAACCAATTTCATCGTTTGGTTTATGTTTTACACGCGTTTTAAATTTTATTGCCGAAATCGCTTTTTCTCGCCGAGATAAGCACGTTTTCTGAAATGCCGCTCTCCCGTCACTCTGGTTAAAGTGTTATAAAAAAAAAGGCTGTTGGGGGCTAGGGAGTATCGAGTTGATCATTATACATGAAGAAAAAACCAATTTCATCGTTTGGTTTATGTTTTACACGCGTTTTAAATTTTATTGCCGAAATCGCTTTTTCTCGCCGAGATAAGCACGTTTTCTGAAATGCCGCTCTCCCGTCACTCTGGTTAAAGTGTTATGAAAAAAAAAAGGCTGTTGGGGGCTAGGGAGTATCGAGTTGATCATTATACATGAAGAAATAACCAATTTCATCGTTTGGTTTATGTTTTACACGCGTTTGAAATTTTATTGCCGAAATCACTTTTTCTTGCCGAGATAAGCACGTTTTCTGAAATGCCGCTCTCCCGTCACTCTGGTTAACGTGTTATGAAAAAAAAGGCAATAAGGGGCTAGGGAGTATCGAGTTGATCTTTATACATGAAGAAATAACCAATTTCATCGTTTGGTTTATGTTTTACACGCGTTTTAAATTTTATTGCCGAAATCGCTTTTTCTCGCCGAGATAAGCACGTTTTCTGAAATGCCGCTCTCCCGTCACTCTGGTTAAAGTGTTATGAAAAAAAAGGCTGTTGGGGGCTAGGGAGTATCGAGTTGATCATTATACATGAAGAAATAACCAATTTCATCGTTTGGTTTATGTTTTACACGCGTTTTAAATTTTATTGCCGAAATCGCTTTTTCTCGCCGAGATAAGCACGTTTTCTGAAATGCCGCTCTCCCGTCACTCTGGTTAAAGTGTTATGAAAAAAAAGGCTGTTGGGGGCTAGGGAGTATCGAGTTGATCATTATACATGAAGAAATAACCAATTTCATCGTTTGGTTTATGTTTTACACGCGTTTTAAATTTTATTGCCGAAATCGCCTTTTCTCGCCGAGATAAGCACGTTTTCTGAAATGCCGCTCTCCCGTCACTCTGGTTAAAGTGTTATGAAAAAAAAGGCTGTTGGGGGCTAGGGAGTATCGAGTTGATCATTATACATGAAGAAATAACCAATTTCATGGTTTGGTTTATGTTTTACACGCGTTTTAAATTTTATTGCCGAAATCGCTTTTTCTCGCCGAGATAAGCACGTTTTCTGAAATGCCGCTCTCCCGTCACTCTGGTTAAAGTGTTATGAAAAAAAAGGCTGTTGGGGGCTAGGGAGTATCGAGTTGATCATTATACATGAAGAAATAACCAATTTCATCGTTTGGTTTATGTTTTACACGCGTTTTAAATTTTATTGCCGAAATCGCTTTTTCTCGCCGAGATAAGCACGTTTTCTGAAATGCCGCTCTCCCGTCACTCTGGTTATAGTGTTATGAAAAAAAAGGCTGTTGGGGCCTAGGGAGTATCGAGTTGATCATTATACATGAAGAAATAACCAATTTCATCGTTTGGTTTATGTTTTACACGCGTTTGAAATTTTATTGCCGAAATCGCTTTTTCTCGCCGAGATAAGCACGTTTTCTGAAATGCCGCTCTCCCGTCACTCTGGTTAAAGTGTTATGAAAAAAAAAGGCTGTTGGGGGCTAGGGAGTATCGAGTTGATCATTATACATGAAGAAATAACCAATTTCATCGTTTGGTTTATGTTTTACACGCGTTTTAAATTTTATTGCCGAAATCGCTTTTTCTCGCCGAGATAAGCACGTTTTCTGAAATGCCGCTCTCCCTTCACTCTGGTTAAAGTGTTATGAAAAAAAAGGCTGTTGGGGTCTAGGGAGTATCGAGTTGATCATTATACATGAAGAAATAACCAATTTCATCGTTTGGTTTATGTTTTACACGCGTTTGAAATTTTATTGCCGAAATCGCTTTTTCTCGCCGAGATAAGCACGTTTTCTGAAATGCCGCTCTCCCGTCACTCTGGTTAAAGTGTTATGAAAAAAAAGGCTGTTGGGGGCTAGGGAGTATCGAGTTGATCATTCTACATGAAGAAATAACCAATTTCATCGTTTGGTTTATGTTTTACACGCGTTTTAAATTTTATTGCCGAAATCGCTTTTTCTCGCCGAGATAAGCACGTTTTCTGAAATGCCGCTCTCCCTTCACTCTGGTTAAAGTGTTATGAAAAAAAAGGCTGTTGGGGTCTAGGGAGTATCGAGTTGATCATTATACATGAAGAAATAACCAATTTCATCGTTTGGTTTATGTTTTACACGCGTTTTTAATTTTATTGCCGAAATCGCTTTTTTCTCGCCGAGATAAGCACGTTTTCTGAAATGCCGCTCTCCCGTCACTCTGGTTAAAGTGTTGTGAAAAAAAAGGCTGTTGGGGGCTAGGGAGTATCGAGTTGATCATTATACATGAAGAAATAACCAATTTCATCGTTTGGTTTATGTTTTACACGCGTTTTAAATTTTATTGCCGAAATCGCTTTTTCTCGCCGAGATAAGCACGTTTTCTGAAATGCCGCTCTCCCGTCACTCTGGTTAAAGTGTTATGAAAAAAAAGTCTGTTGGGGGCTAGGGAGTATCGAGTTGATCATTATACATGAAGAAATAACCAATTTCATCGTTTGGTTTATGTTTTACACGCGTTTTAAATTTTATTGCCGAAATCGCTTTTTCTCGCCGAGATAAGCACGTTTTCTGAAATGCCGATCTCCCGTCACTCTGGGTAAAGTGTTATGAAAAAAAAGGCTGTTGGGGGCTAGGGAGTATCGAGTTGATCATTATACATGAAGAAATAACCAATTTCATCGTTTGATTTATGTTTTACACGCGTTTTAAATTTTATTGCCGAAATCGCTTTTTCTCGCCGAGATAAGCACGTTTTCTGAAATGCCGCTCTCCCGTCACTCTGGTTAAAGTGTTATGAAAAAAAAGGCTGTTGGGGGCTAGGGAGTATCGAGTTGATCATTATACATGAAGAAAAAACCAATTTCATCGTTTGGTTTATGTTTTACACGCGTTTTAAATTTTATTGCCGAAATCGCTTTTTCTCGCCGAGATAAGCACGTTTTCTGAAATGCCGATCTCCCGTCACTCTGGGTAAAGTGTTATGAAAAAAAAGGCTGTTGGGGGCTAGGGAGTATCGAGTTGATCATTATACATGAAGAAATAACCAATTTCATCGTTTGGTTTATGTTTTACACGCGTTTTAAATTTTATTGCCGAAATCGCTTTTTCTCGCCGAGATAAGCACGTTTTCTGAAATGCCGCTCTCCCGTCACTCTGGTTAAAGTGTTATGAAAAAAAAGGCTGTTGGGGGCTAGGGAGTATCGAGTTGATCATTATACATGAAGAAAAAACCAATTTCATCGTTTGGTTTATGTTTTACACGCGTTTTAAATTTTATTGCCGAAATCGCTTTTTCTCGCCGAGATAAGCACGTTTTCTGAAATGCCGCTCTCCCGTCACTCTGGTTAAAGTGTTATGAAAAAAAAAAGGCTGTTGGGGGCTAGGGAGTATCGAGTTGATCATTATACATGAAGAAAAAACCAATTTCATCGTTTGGTTTATGTTTTACACGCGTTTTAAATTTTATTGCCGAAATCGCTTTTTCTCGCCGAGATAAGCACGTTTTCTGAAATGCCGATCTCCCGTCACTCTGGGTAAAGTGTTATGAAAAAAAAGGCTGTTGGGGGCTAGGGAGTATCGAGTTGATCATTATACATGAAGAAATAACCAATTTCATCGTTTGGTTTATGTTTTACACGCGTTTTAAATTTTATTGCCGAAATCGCTTTTTCTCGCCGAGATAAGCACGTTTTCTGAAATGCCGCTCTCCCGTCACTCTGGTTAAAGTGTTATAAAAAAAAAGGCTGTTGGGGGCTAGGGAGTATCGAGTTGATCATTATACATGAAGAAAAAACCAATTTCATCGTTTAGTTTATGTTTTACACGCGTTTTAAATTTTATTGCCGAAATCGCTTTTTCTCGCCGAGATAAGCACGTTTTCTGAAATGCCGCTCTCCCGTCACTCTGGTTAAAGTGTTATGAAAAAAAAAAGGCTGTTGGGGGCTAGGGAGTATCGAGTTGATCATTATACATGAAGAAATAACCAATTTCATCGTTTGGTTTATGTTTTACACGCGTTTGAAATTTTATTGCCGAAATCACTTTTTCTTGCCGAGATAAGCACGTTTTCTGAAATGCCGCTCTCCCGTCACTCTGGTTAACGTGTTATGAAAAAAAAGGCAATAAGGGGCTAGGGAGTATCGAGTTGATCATTATACATGAAGAAATAACCAATTTCATCGTTTGGTTTATGTTTTACACGCGTTTTAAATTTTATTGCCGAAATCGCTTTTTCTCGCCGAGATAAGCACGTTTTCTGAAATGCCGCTCTCCCGTCACTCTGGTTAAAGTGTTATGAAAAAAAAGGCTGTTGGGGGCTAGGGAGTATCGAGTTGATCATTATACATGAAGAAATAACCAATTTCATCGTTTGGTTTATGTTTTACACGCGTTTTAAATTTTATTGCCGAAATCGCCTTTTCTCGCCGAGATAAGCACGTTTTCTGAAATGCCGCTCTCCCGTCACTCTGGTTAAAGTGTTATGAAAAAAAAGGCTGTTGGGGGCTAGGGAGTATCGAGTTGATCATTATACATGAAGAAATAACCAATTTCATGGTTTGGTTTATGTTTTACACGCGTTTTAAATTTTATTGCCGAAATCGCTTTTTCTCGCCGAGATAAGCACGTTTTCTGAAATGCCGCTCTCCCGTCACTCTGGTTAAAGTGTTATGAAAAAAAAGGCTGTTGGGGGCTAGGGAGTATCGAGTTGATCATTATACATGAAGAAATAACCAATTTCATCGTTTGGTTTATGTTTTACACGCGTTTTAAATTTTATTGCCGAAATCGCTTTTTCTCGCCGAGATAAGCACGTTTTCTGAAATGCCGCTCTCCCGTCACTCTGGTTATAGTGTTATGAAAAAAAAGGCTGTTGGGGCCTAGGGAGTATCGAGTTGATCATTATACATGAAGAAATAACCAATTTCATCGTTTGGTTTATGTTTTACACGCGTTTGAAATTTTATTGCCGAAATCGCTTTTTCTCGCCGAGATAAGCACGTTTTCTGAAATGCCGCTCTCCCGTCACTCTGGTTAAAGTGTTATGAAAAAAAAAGGCTGTTGGGGGCTAGGGAGTATCGAGTTGATCATTATACATGAAGAAATAACCAATTTCATCGTTTGGTTTATGTTTTACACGCGTTTTAAATTTTATTGCCGAAATCGCTTTTTCTCGCCGAGATAAGCACGTTTTCTGAAATGCCGCTCTCCCTTCACTCTGGTTAAAGTGTTATGAAAAAAAAGGCTGTTGGGGTCTAGGGAGTATCGAGTTGATCATTATACATGAAGAAATAACCAATTTCATCGTTTGGTTTATGTTTTACACGCGTTTGAAATTTTATTGCCGAAATCGCTTTTTCTCGCCGAGATAAGCACGTTTTCTGAAATGCCGCTCTCCCGTCACTCTGGTTAAAGTGTTATGAAAAAAAAGGCTGTTGGGGGCTAGGGAGTATCGAGTTGATCATTATACATGAAGAAATAACCAATTTCATCGTTTGGTTTATGTTTTACACGCGTTTTAAATTTTATTGCCGAAATCGCTTTTTCTCGCCGAGATAAGCACGTTTTCTGAAATGCCGCTCTCCCTTCACTCTGGTTAAAGTGTTATGAAAAAAAAGGCTGTTGGGGTCTAGGGAGTATCGAGTTGATCATTATACATGAAGAAATAACCAATTTCATCGTTTGGTTTATGTTTTACACGCGTTTTAAATTTTATTGCCGAAATCGCTTTTTCTCGCCGAGATAAGCACGTTTTCTGAAATGCCGCTCTCCCGTCACTCTGGTTAAAGTGTTATGAAAAAAAAAGGCTGTTGGGGGCTCGGGAGTATCGAGTTGATCATTATACATGAAGAAATAACCAATTTCATCGTTTGGTTTGTGTTTTACACGCGTTTTAAATTTTATTGCCGAAATCGCTTTTTCTCGCCGAGATAAGCACGTTTTCTGAAATGCCGCTCTCCCGTCACTCTGGTTAAAGTGTTATGAAAAAAAAGGCTGTTGGGGGCTAGGGAGTATCGAGTTGATCATTATACATGAAGAAATAACCAATTTCATCCTTTGGTTTATGTTTTACACGCGTTTTAAATTTTATTGCCGAAATCGCTTTTTCTCGTCGAGATAAGCACGTTTTCTGAAATGCCGCTCTCCCGTCACTCTGGTTAAAGTGTTATGAAAAAAAAGGCTGTTGGGGGCCAGGGAGTATCGAGTTGATCATTATATATGAAGAAATAACCAATTTCATCGTTTGGTTTATATTTTACACGCGTTTTAAATTTTATTGCCAAAATCGCTTTTTCTCGCCGAGATAAGCACGTTTTCTGAAATGCCGCTCTCACGTCACTCTGGTTAAAGTGTTATGAAAAAAAAGGCTGTTGGGGGCTAGGGAGTATCGAGTTGATCATTATACATGAAGAAATAACCAATTTCATCGTTTGGTTTATGTTTTCCACGCGTTTTAAATTTTATTGCCGAAATCGCTTTTTCTCGCCGAGATAAGCACGTTTTCTGAAATGCCGCTCTCCCGTCTATCTGGTTAAAGTGTTTTGAAAAAAAAGGCTGTTGGGGGCTAGGGAGTATCGATTTGATCATTATACATGAAGAAATAACCAATTTCATCGTTTGGTTTATGTTTTACACGCGTTTTTAATTTTATTGCCGAAATCGCTTTTTCTCGCCGAGATAAGCACGTTTTCTGAAATGCCGCTCTCCCGTC
>NW_028232601.1:0-15000 GCF_054491065.1 Syngnathus leptorhynchus | reverse complement strand
ATAGCACCAGAGCTCCATAGCTCCATAGCACCAGAGCTCCATAGCTCCATAGCTCCATAGCACCAGAGCTCCATAGCTCCATAGCACCAGAGCTCCATAGCTCCATAGCACCAGAGCTCCATAGCTCCATAGCACCAGAGCTCCATAGCTCCATAGCACCAGAGCTCCATAGCTCCATAGCACCAGAGCTCCATAGCTCCATAGCACCAGAGCTCCATAGCTCCATAGCACCAGAGCTCCATAGCTCCATAGCACCAGAGCTCCATAGCTCCATAGCACCAGAGCTCCATAGCTCCATAGCTCCAGGGCTCCATAGCTCCAGGGCTCCATAGCTCCATAGCTCCAGGGCTCCATAGCTCCAGGGCTCCAGGGCTCCATAGCTCCATACCTCCAGAGCTCCATAGCTCCATACTTCCAGAGCTCCATAGCTCCATAGCTCCATACTTCCATAGCTCCAGCCGCGGAGGGTGCTGGCTGGTGGCTCCATAGCTCCATACTTCCATACTTGCAGCCACGGAGTTGGCTAAAATTGCACTAAGTGCGAAAGCCCATTCATTTACAACGGCGTGTCCGCCAGGCGGCGACATTTCCCCGTTACCGGTGGCTGCGCGGCGGGTGAGTGACAGAGCTTATCCGAGCGGCTGGAACTCTGCGCCGGCGTGGTCGAGCGTGAGGCCCCGGCCCTTTGGCTGCCTGGTACCTAAAACACTTCCATTGATCCAGCCACGGAGGGTGCTGGCTGGTGGCTCCATAGCTCCATAGCTCCATAGCACCAGAGCTCCATAGCTCCATAGCACCAGAGCTCCATAGCTCCATAGCACCAGAGCTCCATAGCTCCATAGCACCAGAGCTCCAGAGCTCCATAGCACCAGAGCTCCAGAGCTCCATAGCACCAGAGCTCCATAGCTCCATAGCACCAGAGCTCCAGAGCTCCATAGCACCAGAGCTCCATAGCTCCATAGCACCAGAGCTCCATAGCTCCATAGCACCAGAGCTCCATAGCTCCATAGCACCAGAGCTCCATAGCTCCATAGCACCAGAGCTCCATAGCTCCATAGCTCCAGGGCTCCATAGCTCCAGGGCTCCATAGCTCCATAGCTCCAGGGCTCCATAGCTCCAGGGCTCCAGGGCTCCATAGCTCCAGGGCTCCAGGGCTCCATAGCTCCATACCTCCAGAGCTCCATAGCTCCATACTTCCAGAGCTCCATAGCTCCATAGCGCCATACTTCCATAGCTCCATAGCTCCATACTTCCATAGCACCAGAGCTCCATAGCTCCAGAGCTCCATAGCTCCAGCCTGGGTGGCTGGTGGCTCCATAGCTCCATACTTCCATAGCTCCAGTCAGAGAGTTGGCGAAAATTGCACTAAGTGCGAAAGCCCATTCATTTACAACGGCGTGTCCACAAGGCGGCGACATTTCCCCGTTACCGGTGGCTGCGCGGCGGGTGAGTGACAGAGCTTATCCGAGCGGCTGGAACTCTGCGCCGGCGTGGTCGAGCGTGAGGCCTCGGCCCTTTGGCTGCCTGGTACCTAAAACACTTCCATTGATCCAGCCACGGAGGGTGCTGGCTGGTGGCTCCATAGCTCCATAGCTCCATAGCTCCATAGCTCCATAGCTCCATACTTCCATAGCTCCATACTTCCATAGCTCCAGACTTCCATAGCTCCATAGCTCCATAGCTCCATAGCTCCATACTTCCAGAGCGCCATAGCTCCATAGCACCAGAGCTCCAGAGCTCCATAGCTCCATAGCTCCATAGCCCCAGAGCTCCATAGCTCCATAGCTCCATAGCTCCAGAGCTCCATACTTCCATAGCTCCAGAGCTCCAGCCTGTCTGGTGGCTCCATAGCTCCATAGCTCCATACTTGCAGCCACGGAGCTGGCGAAAATTGCACTAAGTGCGAAAGCCCATTCATTTACAACGGCGTGTCCACAAGGCGGCGACATTTCCCCGTTACCGGTGGCTGCTTAGCGGGAGAGTGACAGAGCTTATCCGAGCGGCTGGAACTCTGGGCCGGCCTGGTCGAGCGGCTGGCCTCGGTAGTTGAGGTACCAGGGGCGGGCTGGGGAGCTCCAGGCGGGGCTTGTGAGAGAGTGTAGCCGAGCGGCTGGAACTCTGGGCCGGCGTGGTTGAGCAGCATGCCCGCGGAGGTGGCTCTTCCATAGGCACGGAGGGTGCTGGAGCTCCACACTTCCCTAGGCACGGAGGGTGCTGGAGCTCCACACTTCCATAGCTCCAGGCACGGAGGGTGCTGGAGCTCCACACTTCCATAGGCACGGAGGGTGCTGGAGCTCCATACTTCCATAGCTCCAGGCACGGAGGGTGCTGGAGCGCCACACTTCCATAGGCAGGGAGGGTGCTGGAGCTCCACACTTCCATAGGCACGGAGGGTGCTGGAGCTCCACTTCCATAGGCAGGGAGGGTGCTGGAGCTCCACACTTCCATAGGCAGGGAGGGTGCTGGAGCTCCACACTTCCATAGGCAGGGAGGGTGCTGGAGCTCCACACTTCCATAGGCAGGGAGGGTGCTGGAGCTCCACACTTCCATAGGCAGGGAGGGTGCTGGAGCTCCACACTTCCATAGGCAGGGAGGGTGCTGGAGCTCCACACTTCCATAGGCAGGGAGGGTGCTGGAGCTCCACACTTCCATAGGCAGGGAGGGTGCTGGAGCTCCACACTTCCATAGGCAGGGAGGGTGCTGGAGCTCCACACTTCCATAGGCAGGGAGGGTGCTGGAGCTCCACACTTCCATAGGCAGGGAGGGTGCTGGAGCTCCACACTTCCATAGGCAGGGAGGGTGCTGGAGCTCCACACTTCCATAGGCAGGGAGGGTGCTGGAGCTCCACACTTCCATAGGCAGGGAGGGTGCTGGAGCTCCACACTTCCATAGGCAGGGAGGGTGCTGGAGCTCCACACTTCCATAGGCAGGGAGGGTGCTGGAGCTCCACACTTCCATAGGCAGGGAGGGTGCTGGAGCTCCACACTTCCATAGGCAGGGAGGGTGCTGGAGCTCCACACTTCCATAGGCAGGGAGGGTGCTGGAGCTCCACACTTCCATAGGCAGGGAGGGTGCTGGAGCTCCACACTTCCATAGGCAGGGAGGGTGCTGGAGCTCCACACTTCCATAGGCAGGGAGGGTGCTGGAGCTCCACACTTCCATAGGCAGGGAGGGTGCTGGAGCTCCACACTTCCATAGGCAGGGAGGGTGCTGGAGCTCCACACTTCCATAGGCAGGGAGGGTGCTGGAGCTCCACACTTCCATAGGCAGGGAGGGTGCTGGAGCTCCACACTTCCATAGGCAGGGAGGGTGCTGGAGCTCCACACTTCCATAGGCAGGGAGGGTGCTGGAGCTCCACACTTCCATAGGCAGGGAGGGTGCTGGAGCTCCACACTTCCATAGGCAGGGAGGGTGCTGGAGCTCCACACTTCCATAGGCAGGGAGGGTGCTGGAGCTCCACACTTCCATAGGCAGGGAGGGTGCTGGAGCTCCACACTTCCATAGGCAGGGAGGGTGCTGGAGCTCCACACTTCCATAGGCAGGGAGGGTGCTGGAGCTCCACACTTCCATAGGCAGGGAGGGTGCTGGAGCTCCACACTTCCATAGGCAGGGAGGGTGCTGGAGCTCCACACTTCCATAGGCAGGGAGGGTGCTGGAGCTCCACACTTCCATAGGCAGGGAGGGTGCTGGAGCTCCACACTTCCATAGGCAGGGAGGGTGCTGGAGCTCCACACTTCCATAGGCAGGGAGGGTGCTGGAGCTCCACACTTCCATAGGCAGGGAGGGTGCTGGAGCTCCACACTTCCATAGGCAGGGAGGGTGCTGGAGCTCCACACTTCCATAGGCAGGGAGGGTGCTGGAGCTCCACACTTCCATAGGCAGGGAGGGTGCTGGAGCTCCACACTTCCATAGGCAGGGAGGGTGCTGGAGCTCCACACTTCCATAGGCAGGGAGGGTGCTGGAGCTCCACACTTCCATAGGCAGGGAGGGTGCTGGAGCTCCACACTTCCATAGGCAGGGAGGGTGCTGGAGCTCCACACTTCCATAGGCAGGGAGGGTGCTGGAGCTCCACACTTCCATAGGCAGGGAGGGTGCTGGAGCTCCACACTTCCATAGGCAGGGAGGGTGCTGGAGCTCCACACTTCCATAGGCAGGGAGGGTGCTGGAGCTCCACACTTCCATAGGCAGGGAGGGTGCTGGAGCTCCACACTTCCATAGGCAGGGAGGGTGCTGGAGCTCCACACTTCCATAGGCAGGGAGGGTGCTGGAGCTCCACACTTCCATAGGCAGGGAGGGTGCTGGAGCTCCACACTTCCATAGGCAGGGAGGGTGCTGGAGCTCCACACTTCCATAGGCAGGGAGGGTGCTGGAGCTCCACACTTCCATAGGCAGGGAGGGTGCTGGAGCTCCACACTTCCATAGGCAGGGAGGGTGCTGGCACATCCACACTTCCAGCCACGGAGCATGCTGGCACTTCCACCTTGCTTGCTAAGTCGGCGTGATCTTGCCCAAAAAGTCCCTCCTCACCTCCAGCTGGAAGTGGAAAAAAATCCTCCACCTGCTTGGCCGAGGTTCTGGAAGCCAGCAGCTCGCAGAATGTTGCCAAAGTTTCACTGGAAGGAAAAGAAAAGAGAAGACCGAGTGCGCATTTCACCTACCGCCGAATGTCCACAAGAGGGAAGTGTCACTCCGTCGCAGAATCTGCGCCGACGCACTCGGCACCCTTCGAATTTATGGTGCCGGTGCGGGTGTTCTGGGTGCAAAAAGGCCGCCCAAGTGGTAGAAAAAAATCAGACTTCGTCTCTTAGGTCGAAATTAATGCCAAGTTTTGAAATGCGCTGGCAGGGGTGGACCAGGGCCCGTTAGAAGTGCTTAGGCGAGGTCCTGGAAGCCTAACCCGGCGTGATCTTGTGCAAAAAGCCGCTGCTGAGCTCCAGCTGGAAGTGTAAAAAGAACCGGGCTGGATCAAAAAAAGAACCGGGCGGCCCGTTAAAATTGCTTAGCCGAGGTCCTGGAACCCTAACCCGGCGTGATCTTGTGCAAAAAGCCGCTGCTGAGCTCCAGCTGGAAGTGTAAAAAGAACCGGGCTGGTTCAAAAAAAGAACCGGGCGACCCGTTAGAAGTGCTTAGCCGAGGTCCTGGAAGCCTAACCCGGCGTGATCTTGTGCAAAAAGCCGCTGCTGAGCTCCAGCTGGAAGTGGAAAAAGAACCGGGCTGGATCAAAAAAGAACCGGGCTGGATCAAAAAAGAACCGGGCGGCCCGTTAAAATTGCTTAGCCGAGGTCCTGGAAGCCTAACACGGCGTGATCTTGTGCAAAAAACCGCTCCCGAGCTCCAGCTGGAAGTGTAAAAAGAACCGGGCTGGATAAAAAAAGAACCGGGCTGGATCAAAAAAGAACCGGGCGACCCGTTAAAATTGCTTAGCCGAGGTCCTGGAAGCCTAACCCGGCGTGATCTTGTGCAAAAAGCCGCTGCTGAGCTCCAGCTGGAAGTGGAAAAAGAACCGGGCTGGATCAAAAAAGAACCGGGCTGGATCAAAAAAGAACCGGGCGGCCCGTTAAAATTGCTTAGCCGAGGTCCTGGAAGCCTAACACGGCGTGATCTTGTGCAAAAAACCGCTCCCGAGCTCCAGCTGGAAGTGTAAAAAGAACCGGGCTGGATAAAAAAAGAACCGGGCTGGATCAAAAAAGAACCGGGCGACCCGTTAAAATTGCTTAGCCGAGGTCCTGGAAGCCTAACACGGCGTGATCTTGTGCAAAAAGCCGCTCCCGAGCTCCAGCTGGAAGTGTAAAAAGAACCGGGCTGGATAAAAAAAGAACCGGGCTGGATCAAAAAAGAACCGGGCGACCCGTTAAAATTGCTTAGCCGAGGTCCTGGAAGCCTAACCCGGCGTGATCTTGTGCAAATAGCCGCTGCCGAGCTCCAGCTGGAAGTGTGAAAAGAACCGGGCTGGATAAAAAAAAGAACCGGGCTGGATCAAAAAAGAACCGGGCGACCCGTTAAAATTGCTTAGCCGAGGTCCTGGAAGCCTAACACGGCGTGATCTTGTGCAAAAAACCGCTCCCGAGCTCCAGCTGGAAGTGTAAAAAGAACCGGGCTGGATAAAAAAAGAACCGGGCTGGATCAAAAAAGAACCGGGCGACCCGTTAAAATTGCTTAGCCGAGGTCCTGGAAGCCTAACCCGGCGTGATCTTGTGCAAAAAGCCGCTCCCGAGCTCCAGCTGGAAGTGTAAAAAGAACCGGGCTGGATAAAAAAAGAACCGGGCTGGATCAAAAAAGAACCGGGCGACCCGTTAAAATTGCTTAGCCGAGGTCCTGGAAGCCTAACACGGCGTGTTCTTGTGCAAAAAGCCGCTCCCAAGCTCCAGCTGGAAGTGTAAAAAGAACCGGGCTGGATAAAAAAAAGAACCGGGCTGGATCAAAAAAGAACCGGGCGACCCGTTAAAATTGCTTAGCCGAGGTCCTGGAAGCCTAACACGGCGTGATCTTGTGCAAAAAGCCGCTCCCGAGCTCCAGCTGGAAGTGTAAAAAGAACCGGGCTGGATAAAAAAAGAACCGGGCTGGATAAAAAAAAGAACCGGGCGACCCGTTAAAATTGCTTAGCCGAGGTCCTGGAAGCCTAACACGGCGTGTTCTTGTGCAAAAAGCCGCTCCCGAGCTCCAGCTGGAAGTGTAAAAAGAACCAGGCTGGATAAAAAAAAGAACCGGGCTGGATCAAAAAAGAACCGGGCGACCCGTTAAAATTGCTTAGCCGAGGTCCTGGAAGCCTAACACGGCGTGATCTTGTGCAAAAAGCCGCTCCCGAGCTCCAGCTGGAAGTGTAAAAAGAACCGGGCTGGATAAAAAAAGAACCGGGCTGGATAAAAAAAAGAACCGGGCGACCCGTTAAAATTGCTTAGCCGAGGTCCTGGAAGCCTAACACGGCGTGTTCTTGTGCAAAAAGCCGCTCCCGAGCTCCAGCTGGAAGTGTAAAAAGAACCAGGCTGGATAAAAAAAAGAACCGGGCTGGATCAAAAAAGAACCGGGCGACCCGTTAAAATTGCTTAGCCGAGGTCCTGGAAGCCTAACACGGCGTGATCTTGTGCAAAAAGCCGCTCCCGAGCTCCAGCTGGAAGTGTAAAAAGAACCGGGCTGGATAAAAAAAGAACCGGGCTGGATAAAAAAAAGAACCGGGCGACCCGTTAAAATTGCTTAGCCGAGGTCCTGGAAGCCTAACACGGCGTGATCTTGTGCAAAAAGCCGCTCCCGAGCTCCAGCTGGAAGTGTAAAAAGAACCAGGCTGGATAAAAAAAAGAACCGGGCTGGATCAAAAAAGAACCGGGCGACCCGTTAAAATTGCTTAGCCGAGGTCCTGGAAGCCTAACACGGCGTGTTCTTGTGCAAAAAGCCGCTCCCGAGCTCCAGCTGGAAGTGTAAAAAGAACCAGGCTGGATAAAAAAAAGAACCGGGCTGGTTCAAAAAAGAACCGGGCAACCCGTTAAAATTGCTTAGCCGAGGTCCTGGAAGCCTAACACGGCGTGTTCTTGTGCAAAAAGCCGCTCCCGAGCTCCAGCTGGAAGTGTAAAAAGAACCAGGCTGGATAAAAAAAAGAACCGGGCTGGATCAAAAAAGAACCGGGCGACCCGTTAAAATTGCTTAGCCGAGGTCCTGGAAGCCTAACACGGCGTGTTCTTGTGCAAAAAGCCGCTCCCGAGCTCCAGCTGGAAGTGTAAAAAGAACCAGGCTGGATAAAAAAAAGAACCGGGCTGGTTCAAAAAAGAACCGGGCAACCCGTTAAAATTGCTTAGCCGAGGTCCTGGAAGCCTAACACGGCGTGATCTTGTGCAAAAAGCCGCTCCCGAGCTCCAGCTGGAAGTGTAAAAAGAACCGGGCTGGATAAAAAAAGAACCGGGCTGGATAAAAAAAAAGAACCGGGCGACCCGTTAAAATTGCTTAGCCGAGGTCCTGGAAGCCTAACACGGCGTGATCTTGTGCAAAAAGCCGCTCCCGAGCTCCAGCTGGAAGTGTAAAAAGAACCAGGCTGGATAAAAAAAAGAACCGGGCTGGATCAAAAAAGAACCGGGCGACCCGTTAAAATTGCTTAGCCGAGGTCCTGGAAGCCTAACACGGCGTGATCTTGTGCAAAAAGCCGCTCCCGAGCTCCAGCTGGAAGTGTAAAAAGAACCAGGCTGGATAAAAAAAAGAACCGGGCTGGATCAAAAAAGAACCGGGCGACCCGTTAAAATTGCTTAGCCGAGGTCCTGGAAGCCTAACACGGCGTGTTCTTGTGCAAAAAGCCGCTCCCGAGCTCCAGCTGGAAGTGTAAAAAGAACCAGGCTGGATAAAAAAAAGAACCGGGCTGGATCAAAAAAGAACCGGGCGACCCGTTAAAATTGCTTAGCCGAGGTCCTGGAAGCCTAACACGGCGTGTTCTTGTGCAAAAAGCCGCTCCCGAGCTCCAGCTGGAAGTGTAAAAAGAACCAGGCTGGATAAAAAAAAGAACCGGGCTGGATCAAAAAAGAACCGGGCGACCCGTTAAAATTGCTTAGCTGAGGTCCTGGAAGCCTAACACGGCGTGATCTTGTGCAAAAAGCCGCTCCCGAGCTCCAGCTGGAAGTGTAAAAAGAACCGGGCTGGATAAAAAAAAAGAACCGGGCTGGTTCAAAAAAGAACCGGGCAACCCGTTAAAATTGCTTAGCCGAGGTCCTGGAAGCCTAACCCGGCGTGATCTTGCCCGAAAGTCGGCCTCTATACTTCCATTTTAGGTACCAGGGGCTATTAGTGTACTTGGTCCCACTAGTCAGTGTACTCATCCAGTTACCCCCCGTTTTCCAAAACACCATCGGCACGTATAAGGGGGGGACTCTTGAGAGAGATGAGGTATATGGCAGCGCAACACCAATCCGCTCCGCGCTGGTTCCCATGTCGGCTACGGATGAATAAAACCAGCCTGTCCCCCCTGGAGCTCACGAGACACGGAATTTTTTCTAAGTGCCAACGGCTCTTCCGAGCAAACGTGTCCGCTCCGGCTGGTTCCCCCGTCGGCCTCGAATGACGAAAAATGCCGGTCTCCGCCCGGAGCTCATGACAAACGAAAAATTTTCTAAGTGCCAACGGCACTAGCGAGCGAATGTGTCCGCTCGGCGCTGGTTCCCGGGTCGAACCCGGAAGACGAAAAACGCCGCTCTCCGCCCGGAGCTCATGACAAACGAAAAATTTTCTAAGTGCCAACGGCACTAGCGAGCGAATGTGTCCGCTCGGCGCTGGTTCCCGGGTCGAACCCGGAAGACGAAAAACGCCGCTCTCCGCCCGGAGCTCATGACAAACGAAAAATTTTCTAAGTGCCAACGGCACTAGCGAGCGAATGTGTCCGCTCGGCGCTGGTTCCCGGGTCGAACCCGGAAGACGAAAAACGCCGCTCTCCGCCCGGAGCTCATGACAAACGAAACATTTTCTAAGTGCCAACGGCACTAGCGAGCGAATGTGTCCGCTCGGCGCTGGTTCCCGGGTCGAACCCGGAAGACGAAAAACGCCGCTCTCCGCCCGGAGCTCATGACAAACGAAAAATTTTCTAAGTGCCAACGGCACTTGCGAGCGAATGTGTCCGCTCGGCGCTGGTTCCCGGGTCGGACCCGGAAGACGAAAAACGCCGGTCTCCGCCCGGAGCTCATGACAAACGAAAAATTTTCTAAGTGCCAACGGCACTAGCGAGCGAATGTGTCCGCTCGGCGCTGGTTCCCGGGTCGGACCCGGAAGACGAAAAACGCCGGTCCTCGCCTGGAGGTCCCAGCAAAATCGGCGAAAAAACGACTAAGTGTCAACTTTCGAAAAAACGACTAAGTGCCCACGGCTCTGCGGGGCTTGTGAGTCCGCCCCGCGCCGGTTCGGTGGTCGGCCTCAAAAAGCAAAAAATCAGCCTCTCTCCCTGGAGCTCACCTCGAGGTACCAGGGGGTGAGGTACCCGGGCTAAGGTGCAGTACCTTTTTTGGTCTTCAGGTGCGCCAGAGTACAATGAAATGGTCCCAGTAGTCAGTGTACTCATCGACTTTCCCCCCGTTTTCCAAAGCACCTCGTTTACGAGTATGGAGGAGATGGTGCTGGTCTCCCCACGGCGTCGGACACGCCGTCCTCGACAGCACAAGGTCGGATAGAAGACCTGGAAAGCGCCGTGGCACGCGCTGGAGGTGGGCACTTTGGCGAAAAAACGACTAAGTGTCAACTTTCGAAAAAACGACTAAGTGTCAACTTTCGAAAAAACGGCTAAGTGTCAACTTTCGAAAAAACGACTAAGTGTCACCTCTCTGAAAAAATGGCAAAGTGTCGCCTCTCTGAAATTTTTCTAAGTGCCCACGGCTCTGCGGGCTCGTGCATCCGAGCCGCGCCGGTTCTGCAACCGGCCTAGAATGACGAAAAATAACGGTCTCCTCCTGGAGCTCACAGCCAATTGTGGCGAAAAAGTGGCAAAGTGCCCACGGCCCTGCCGAGCTTTGGCGTCCGCTCAGCGCCGGTGCCGCAGTCGGCCTCGAATGACGAAAAATGACGGTCTCCTCCTGGAGCTCACAGCCAACTTGGCAAAAAGTTTCTAAGTGCCCACGGCCCTGCCGAGCTTTGGCGTCCGCCCAGCGCCGGTTCCGCAGTCGGCCTCGAATGACGAAAAATAACGGTCTCCTCCTGGAGCTCACAGCCAACTTGGCAAAAAGTTTCTAAGTGCCCACGGCCCTGCCGAGCTTTGGCGTCCGCTCAGCGCCGGTGCCGCAGTCGGCCTCGAATGACGAAAAATGACGGTCTCCTCCTGGAGCTCACAGCCAACTTGGCAAAAAGTTTCTAAGTGCCCACGGCCCTGCCGAGCTTTGGCGTCCGCCCAGCGCCGGTTCCGCAGTCGGCCTCGAATGACGAAAAATAACGGTCTCCTCCTGGAGCTCACAGCCAACTTGGCAAAAAGTTTCTAAGTGCCCACGGCCCTGCCGAGCTTTGGCGTCCGCTCAGCGCCGGTGCCGCAGTCGGCCTCGAATGACGAAAAATGACGGTCTCCTCCTGGAGCTCACAGCCAACTTGGCAAAAGTTTCTAAGTGCCCACGGCCCTGCCGAGCTTTGGCGTCCGCCCAGCGCCGGTTCCGCAGTCGGCCTCGAATGACGAAAAATAACGGTCTCCTCCTGGAGCTCACAGCCAACTTGGCAAAAAGTTTCTAAGTGCCCACGGCCCTGCCGAGCTTTGGCGTCCGCTCAGCGCCGGTGCCGCAGTCGGCCTCGAATGACGAAAAATGACGGTCTCCTCCTGGAGCTCACAGCCAACTTGGCAAAAAGTTTCTAAGTGCCCACGGCCCTGCCGAGCTTTGGCGTCCGCCCAGCGCCGGTTCCGCAGTCGGCCTCGAATGACGAAAAATAACGGTCTCCTCCTGGAGCTCACAGCCAACTTGGCAAAAAGTTTCTAAGTGCCCACGGCCCTGCCGAGCTTTGGCGTCCGCCCAGCGCCGGTTCCGCAGTCGGCCTCGAATGACGAAAAATAACGGTCTCCTCCTGGAGCTCACAGCCAACTTGGCAAAAAGTTTCTAAGTGCCCACGGCCCTGCCGAGCTTTGGCGTCCGCCCAGCGCCGGTTCCGCAGTCGGCCTCGAATGACGAAAAATAACGGTCTCCTCCTGGAGCTCACAGCCAACTTGGCAAAAAGTTTCTAAGTGCCCACGGCCCTGCCGAGCTTTGGCGTCCGCTCAGCGCCGGTTCCGCAGTCGGCCTCGAATGACGAAAAATGACGGTCTCCTCCTGGAGCTCACAGCCAACTTGGCAAAAAGTTTCTAAGTGCCCACGGCCCTGCCGAGCTTTGGCGTCCGCCCAGCGCCGGTTCCGCAGTCGGCCTCGAATGACGAAAAATAACGGTCTCCTCCTGGAGCTCACAGCCAACTTGGCAAAAAGTTTCTAAGTGCCCACGGCCCTGCCGAGCTTTGGCGTCCGCTCAGCGCCGGTGCCGCAGTCGGCCTCGAATGACGAAAAATGACGGTCTCCTCCTGGAGCTCACAGCCAACTTGGCAAAAAGTTTCTAAGTGCCCACGGCCCTGCCGAGCTTTGGCGTCCGCCCAGCGCCGGTTCCGCAGTCGGCCTCGAATGACGAAAAATAACGGTCTCCTCCTGGAGCTCACAGCCAACTTGGCAAAAAGTTTCTAAGTGCCCACGGCCCTGCCGAGCTTTGGCGTCCGCCCAGCGCCGGTTCCGCAGTCGGCCTCGAATGACGAAAAATAACGGTCTCCTCCTGGAGCTCACAGCCAACTTGGCAAAAAGTTTCTAAGTGCCCACGGCCCTGCCGAGCTTTGGCGTCCGCCCAGCGCCGGTTCCGCAGTCGGCCTCGAATGACGAAAAATAACGGTCTCCTCCTGGAGCTCACAGCCAACTTGGCAAAAAGTTTCTAAGTGCCCACGGCCCTGCCGAGCTTTGGCGTCCGCTCAGCGCCGGTTCCGCAGTCGGCCTCGAATGACGAAAAATGACGGTCTCCTCCTGGAGCTCACAGCCAACTTGGCAAAAAGTTTCTAAGTGCCCACGGCCCTGCCGAGCTTTGGCGTCCGCCCAGCGCCGGTTCCGCAGTCGGCCTCGAATGACGAAAAATAACGGTCTCCTCCTGGAGCTCACAGCCAACTTGGCAAAAAGTTTCTAAGTGCCCACGGCCCTGCCGAGCTTTGGCGTCCGCTCAGCGCCGGTGCCGCAGTCGGCCTCGAATGACGAAAAATGACGGTCTCCTCCTGGAGCTCACAGCCAACTTGGCAAAAAGTTTCTAAGTGCCCACGGCCCTGCCGAGCTTTGGCGTCCGCCCAGCGCCGGTTCCGCAGTCGGCCTCGAATGACGAAAAATAACGGTCTCCTCCTGGAGCTCACAGCCAACTTGGCAAAAAGTTTCTAAGTGCCCACGGCCCTGCCGAGCTTTGGCGTCCGCCCAGCGCCGGTTCCGCAGTCGGCCTCGAATGACGAAAAATAACGGTCTCCTCCTGGAGCTCACAGCCAACTTGGCAAAAAGTTTCTAAGTGCCCACGGCCCTGCCGAGCTTTGGCGTCCGCCCAGCGCCGGTTCCGCAGTCGGCCTCGAATGACGAAAAATAACGGTCTCCTCCTGGAGCTCACAGCCAACTTGGCAAAAAGTTTCTAAGTGCCCACGGCCCTGCCGAGCTTTGGCGTCCGCTCAGCGCCGGTTCCGCAGTCGGCCTCGAATGACGAAAAATGACGGTCTCCTCCTGGAGCTCACAGCCAACTTGGCAAAAAGTTTCTAAGTGCCCACGGCCCTGCCGAGCTTTGGCGTCCGCCCAGCGCCGGTTCCGCAGTCGGCCTCGAATGACGAAAAATAACGGTCTCCTCCTGGAGCTCACAGCCAACTTGGCAAAAAGTTTCTAAGTGCCCACGGCCCTGCCGAGCTTTGGCGTCCGCTCAGCGCCGGTGCCGCAGTCGGCCTCGAATGACGAAAAATGACGGTCTCCTCCTGGAGCTCACAGCCAACTTGGCAAAAAGTTTCTAAGTGCCCACGGCCCTGCCGAGCTTTGGCGTCCGCCCAGCGCCGGTTCCGCAGTCGGCCTCGAATGACGAAAAATAACGGTCTCCTCCTGGAGCTCACAGCCAACTTGGCAAAAAGTTTCTAAGTGCCCACGGCCCTGCCGAGCTTTGGCGTCCGCCCAGCGCCGGTTCCGCAGTCGGCCTCGAATGACGAAAAATAACGGTCTCCTCCTGGAGCTCACAGCCAACTTGGCAAAAAGTTTCTAAGTGCCCACGGCCCTGCCGAGCTTTGGCGTCCGCCCAGCGCCGGTTCCGCAGTCGGCCTCGAATGACGAAAAATAACGGTCTCCTCCTGGAGCTCACAGCCAACTTGGCAAAAAGTTTCTAAGTGCCCACGGCCCTGCCGAGCTTTGGCGTCCGCTCAGCGCCGGTTCCGCAGTCGGCCTCGAATGACGAAAAATGACGGTCTCCTCCTGGAGCTCACAGCCAACTTGGCAAAAAGTTTCTAAGTGCCCACGGCCCTGCCGAGCTTTGGCGTCCGCCCAGCGCCGGTTCCGCAGTCGGCCTCGAATGACGAAAAATAACGGTCTCCTCCTGGAGCTCACAGCCAACTTGGCAAAAAGTTTCTAAGTGCCCACGGCCCTGCCGAGCTTTGGCGTCCGCCCAGCGCCGGTTCCGCAGTCGGCCTCGAATGACGAAAAATAACGGTCTCCTCCTGGAGCTCACAGCCAACTTGGCAAAAAGTTTCTAAGTGTCACATCTGTGAAAAAACGACTAAGTGTCAACTTTCGAAAAAACGGCTAAGTGTCAACTTTCGAAAAAACGGCAAAGTGTCACATCTCTGAAAAAACGGCTAAGTGTCGACTTTCGAAAAAACGGCTAAGTGTCAACTTTCGAAAAAACGGCAAAGTGTCACATCTCTGAAAAAACGGCTAAGTGTCACATCTCTGAAAAAACGGCTAAGTGTCACATCTCTGAAAAAACGGCTAAGTGTCGCCTCTCTGAAAAAACGGCAAAGTGTCAACTTTCGAAAAAACGACAGAGTGTCGCCTCTCTGAAAAAACGACTAAGTGTCGACTCTGAGAAAATGGCAAAGTGCCCACGGCTCTGCGGGCTCGTGCATCCGACCCGCGCCGGTTCCCCAGCCGGCCTGATATAAGGCAAAACCAGCCTCTCCGCCTGGAGCTCAGAGCCAACTTGGCGAATATTTTCTAAGTGCCCACGGCTCTGCGTGGCTACGGCGTCTGCCCAGCGCCGGTTCCTGGGTCGAACCCCGAGGACGAGGAATGCCGGTCTCCGCCTGGAGGTCCCAGCTTAATCGGCGAAAATTTTCTAAGTGCCCACGGCTCTGCCGGGCTCGTGCATCCGACCCGCGCCGGTTCCCCAGCCGGCCTGAAATAAGGCAAAACCAGGCTCTCCCCCTGGAGCTCAGAGCCAATTGTGGCGAAAAAACGACTAAGTGTCAACTTTCGAAAAAACGACTAAGTGTCAACTTTCCAAAAAAACGGCTAAGTGTCGACTTTCGAAAAAACGGCTAAGTGTCAACTTTCGAAAAAA
>NW_028232600.1:5000-25000 GCF_054491065.1 Syngnathus leptorhynchus | reverse complement strand
AATTTTCCTCCGCGGCGGGCTGGGGGCCTAATCTTTCTCCGGGCCGGGCGGCAGGCACTTTCTCCGGACACCAAACCAAGGCGTCGGCCCCTAGCCGCCGGTGCAAAAAAAATCCACTCCTGGTACCTAAAAATTTCCTCCGCGGCGGGCTGGGGGCCTAATCTTTCTCCGGGCCGGGCGGCAGGCACTTTCCCCGGACACCAAACCAAGGCGTCGGCCCCTAACCGCCGGTGCAAAAAAAAATCCACTCCTGGTACCTAAAATTTTCCTATGCGGCGGGCTGGGGACTACAACCTTCTTCTTCCCGCCCCACCACCATCAACGTCGGCCACCACCACCAGACCGCCTCCCCCAGACTTCCAGAAGCGAAGCCGGTCCCCAAGCACCAACCCCGACCGCCACCGAGGCACCCGCCGAAGGCGGGTGCCGAGTTCACCGGCCCCAAGCGACAACCGGTCACCGAGGCACCCGCCGAAGGCGGGTGCCGAGTTCACCGGCCCCAAGCGACAACCGGTCACCGAGGCACCCGCCGAAGGCGGGTGCCGAGTTCACCGGCCCCAAGCGACAACCGGTCACCGAGGCACCCGCCGAAGGCGGGTGCCGAGTTCACTGGCCCCAAGCGACAACCGGTCACCGAGGCACCCGCCGAAGGCGGGTGCCGAGTTCACTGGCCCCAAGCGACAGCGGTCACCGAGGCACCCGCCTCCGGCGGGTGCCGAGTTCACCGGCCCCGAGCACCAGCGGTCAGCCACGGAGGGTGCTGGATCATCCATACTTCCATAGCTCCAGAGCTCCATAGCCCCGGAGCTCCATAGCCCCGGAGCTCCATAGCCCCGGAGCTCCAGAGCTCCATAGCCCCGGAGCTCCATAGCCCCGGAGCTCCATAGCCCCGGAGCTCCATAGCCCCGGAGCTCCATAGCCCCAGAGCTCCATACTTCCATAGCCCCAGAGCTCCATAGCTCCATACTTCCATAGCTCCAGCCGCGGAGGGTGCTGGCTGGTGGCTCCATAGCTCCATACTTCCATACTTGCAGCCACGGAGTTGGCTAAAATTGCACTAAGTGCGAAAGCCCATTCATTTACAACGGCGTGTCCGCCAGGCGGCGACATTTCCCCGTTACCGGTGGCTGCGCGGCGGGTGAGTGACAGAGCTTATCCGAGCGGCTGGAACTCTGCGCCGGCGTGGTCGAGCGTGAGGCCCCGGCCCTTTGGCTGCCTGGTACCTAAAACACTTCCATTGATCCAGCCACGGAGGGTGCTGGCTGGTGGCTCCATAGCTCCATAGCTCCATACCTCCAGAGCTCCAGAGCTCCATAGCACCAGAGCTCCATAGCTCCATAGCACCAGAGCTCCATAGCTCCATAGCACCAGAGCTCCATAGCTCCATAGCACCAGAGCTCCATAGCTCCATAGCACCAGAGCTCCATAGCTCCATAGCACCAGAGCTCCATAGCTCCATAGCACCAGAGCTCCATAGCTCCATAGCTCCAGCCTGGGTGGCTGGTGGCTCCATAGCTCCATACTTCCATAGCTCCAGTCAGAGAGTGTGCTAAAATTGCACTAAGTGCGAAAGCCCATTCATTTACAACGGCGTGTCCACAAGGCGGCGACATTTCCCCGTTACCGGTGGCTGCGCGGCGGGTGAGTGACAGAGCTTATCCGAGCGGCTGGAACTCTGCGCCGGCGTGGTCGAGCGTGAGGCCTCGGCCCTTTGGCTGCCTGGTACCTAAAACACTTCCATTGATCCAGCCACGGAGGGTGCTGGCTGGTGGCTCCATAGCTCCATAGCTCCATACCTCCAGAGCTCCAGAGCTCCATAGCACCAGAGCTCCATAGCTCCATAGCACCAGAGCTCCATAGCACCAGAGCTCCATAGCACCAGAGCTCCATAGCTCCATAGCACCAGAGCTCCATAGCTCCATAGCACCAGAGCTCCATAGCTCCATAGCACCAGAGCTCCATAGCTCCATAGCTCCATAGCACCAGAGCTCCATAGCTCCATAGCACCAGAGCTCCATAGCTCCATAGCACCAGAGCTCCATAGCTCCATAGCACCAGAGCTCCATAGCTCCATAGCACCAGAGCTCCATAGCTCCATAGCACCAGAGCTCCATAGCTCCATAGCACCAGAGCTCCATAGCTCCATAGCACCAGAGCTCCATAGCTCCATAGCACCAGAGCTCCATAGCTCCATAGCACCAGAGCTCCATAGCTCCATAGCTCCAGGGCTCCATAGCTCCAGGGCTCCATAGCTCCATAGCTCCAGGGCTCCATAGCTCCAGGGCTCCAGGGCTCCATAGCTCCATACCTCCAGAGCTCCATAGCTCCATACTTCCAGAGCTCCATAGCTCCATAGCTCCATACTTCCATAGCTCCAGCCGCGGAGGGTGCTGGCTGGTGGCTCCATAGCTCCATACTTCCATACTTGCAGCCACGGAGTTGGCTAAAATTGCACTAAGTGCGAAAGCCCATTCATTTACAACGGCGTGTCCGCCAGGCGGCGACATTTCCCCGTTACCGGTGGCTGCGCGGCGGGTGAGTGACAGAGCTTATCCGAGCGGCTGGAACTCTGCGCCGGCGTGGTCGAGCGTGAGGCCCCGGCCCTTTGGCTGCCTGGTACCTAAAACACTTCCATTGATCCAGCCACGGAGGGTGCTGGCTGGTGGCTCCATAGCTCCATAGCTCCATAGCACCAGAGCTCCATAGCTCCATAGCACCAGAGCTCCATAGCTCCATAGCACCAGAGCTCCATAGCTCCATAGCACCAGAGCTCCAGAGCTCCATAGCACCAGAGCTCCAGAGCTCCATAGCACCAGAGCTCCATAGCTCCATAGCACCAGAGCTCCAGAGCTCCATAGCACCAGAGCTCCATAGCTCCATAGCACCAGAGCTCCATAGCTCCATAGCACCAGAGCTCCATAGCTCCATAGCACCAGAGCTCCATAGCTCCATAGCACCAGAGCTCCATAGCTCCATAGCTCCAGGGCTCCATAGCTCCAGGGCTCCATAGCTCCATAGCTCCAGGGCTCCATAGCTCCAGGGCTCCAGGGCTCCATAGCTCCAGGGCTCCAGGGCTCCATAGCTCCATACCTCCAGAGCTCCATAGCTCCATACTTCCAGAGCTCCATAGCTCCATAGCGCCATACTTCCATAGCTCCATAGCTCCATACTTCCATAGCACCAGAGCTCCATAGCTCCAGAGCTCCATAGCTCCAGCCTGGGTGGCTGGTGGCTCCATAGCTCCATACTTCCATAGCTCCAGTCAGAGAGTTGGCGAAAATTGCACTAAGTGCGAAAGCCCATTCATTTACAACGGCGTGTCCACAAGGCGGCGACATTTCCCCGTTACCGGTGGCTGCGCGGCGGGTGAGTGACAGAGCTTATCCGAGCGGCTGGAACTCTGCGCCGGCGTGGTCGAGCGTGAGGCCTCGGCCCTTTGGCTGCCTGGTACCTAAAACACTTCCATTGATCCAGCCACGGAGGGTGCTGGCTGGTGGCTCCATAGCTCCATAGCTCCATAGCTCCATAGCTCCATAGCTCCATACTTCCATAGCTCCATACTTCCATAGCTCCAGACTTCCATAGCTCCATAGCTCCATAGCTCCATAGCTCCATACTTCCAGAGCGCCATAGCTCCATAGCACCAGAGCTCCAGAGCTCCATAGCTCCATAGCTCCATAGCCCCAGAGCTCCATAGCTCCATAGCTCCATAGCTCCAGAGCTCCATACTTCCATAGCTCCAGAGCTCCAGCCTGTCTGGTGGCTCCATAGCTCCATAGCTCCATACTTGCAGCCACGGAGCTGGCGAAAATTGCACTAAGTGCGAAAGCCCATTCATTTACAACGGCGTGTCCACAAGGCGGCGACATTTCCCCGTTACCGGTGGCTGCTTAGCGGGAGAGTGACAGAGCTTATCCGAGCGGCTGGAACTCTGGGCCGGCCTGGTCGAGCGGCTGGCCTCGGTAGTTGAGGTACCAGGGGCGGGCTGGGGAGCTCCAGGCGGGGCTTGTGAGAGAGTGTAGCCGAGCGGCTGGAACTCTGGGCCGGCGTGGTTGAGCAGCATGCCCGCGGAGGTGGCTCTTCCATAGGCACGGAGGGTGCTGGAGCTCCACACTTCCCTAGGCACGGAGGGTGCTGGAGCTCCACACTTCCATAGCTCCAGGCACGGAGGGTGCTGGAGCTCCACACTTCCATAGGCACGGAGGGTGCTGGAGCTCCATACTTCCATAGCTCCAGGCACGGAGGGTGCTGGAGCGCCACACTTCCATAGGCAGGGAGGGTGCTGGAGCTCCACACTTCCATAGGCACGGAGGGTGCTGGAGCTCCACACTTCCATAGGCAGGGAGGGTGCTGGAGCTCCACACTTCCATAGGCAGGGAGGGTGCTGGAGCTCCACACTTCCATAGGCAGGGAGGGTGCTGGAGCTCCACACTTCCATAGGCAGGGAGGGTGCTGGAGCTCCACACTTCCATAGGCAGGGAGGGTGCTGGAGCTCCACACTTCCATAGGCAGGGAGGGTGCTGGAGCTCCACACTTCCATAGGCAGGGAGGGTGCTGGAGCTCCACACTTCCATAGGCAGGGAGGGTGCTGGAGCTCCACACTTCCATAGGCAGGGAGGGTGCTGGAGCTCCACACTTCCATAGGCAGGGAGGGTGCTGGAGCTCCACACTTCCATAGGCAGGGAGGGTGCTGGAGCTCCACACTTCCATAGGCAGGGAGGGTGCTGGAGCTCCACACTTCCATAGGCAGGGAGGGTGCTGGAGCTCCACACTTCCATAGGCAGGGAGGGTGCTGGAGCTCCACACTTCCATAGGCAGGGAGGGTGCTGGAGCTCCACACTTCCATAGGCAGGGAGGGTGCTGGAGCTCCACACTTCCATAGGCAGGGAGGGTGCTGGAGCTCCACACTTCCATAGGCAGGGAGGGTGCTGGAGCTCCACACTTCCATAGGCAGGGAGGGTGCTGGAGCTCCACACTTCCATAGGCAGGGAGGGTGCTGGAGCTCCACACTTCCATAGGCAGGGAGGGTGCTGGAGCTCCACACTTCCATAGGCAGGGAGGGTGCTGGAGCTCCACACTTCCATAGGCAGGGAGGGTGCTGGAGCTCCACACTTCCATAGGCAGGGAGGGTGCTGGAGCTCCACACTTCCATAGGCAGGGAGGGTGCTGGAGCTCCACACTTCCATAGGCAGGGAGGGTGCTGGAGCTCCACACTTCCATAGGCAGGGAGGGTGCTGGAGCTCCACACTTCCATAGGCAGGGAGGGTGCTGGAGCTCCACACTTCCATAGGCAGGGAGGGTGCTGGAGCTCCACACTTCCATAGGCAGGGAGGGTGCTGGAGCTCCACACTTCCATAGGCAGGGAGGGTGCTGGAGCTCCACACTTCCATAGGCAGGGAGGGTGCTGGAGCTCCACACTTCCATAGGCAGGGAGGGTGCTGGAGCTCCACACTTCCATAGGCAGGGAGGGTGCTGGAGCTCCACACTTCCATAGGCAGGGAGGGTGCTGGAGCTCCACACTTCCATAGGCAGGGAGGGTGCTGGAGCTCCACACTTCCATAGGCAGGGAGGGTGCTGGAGCTCCACACTTCCATAGGCAGGGAGGGTGCTGGAGCTCCACACTTCCATAGGCAGGGAGGGTGCTGGAGCTCCACACTTCCATAGGCAGGGAGGGTGCTGGAGCTCCACACTTCCATAGGCAGGGAGGGTGCTGGAGCTCCACACTTCCATAGGCAGGGAGGGTGCTGGAGCTCCACACTTCCATAGGCAGGGAGGGTGCTGGAGCTCCACACTTCCATAGGCAGGGAGGGTGCTGGAGCTCCACACTTCCATAGGCAGGGAGGGTGCTGGAGCTCCACACTTCCATAGGCAGGGAGGGTGCTGGAGCTCCACACTTCCATAGGCAGGGAGGGTGCTGGAGCTCCACACTTCCATAGGCAGGGAGGGTGCTGGAGCTCCACACTTCCATAGGCAGGGAGGGTGCTGGAGCTCCACACTTCCATAGGCAGGGAGGGTGCTGGAGCTCCACACTTCCATAGGCAGGGAGGGTGCTGGAGCTCCACACTTCCATAGGCAGGGAGGGTGCTGGAGCTCCACACTTCCATAGGCAGGGAGGGTGCTGGAGCTCCACACTTCCATAGGCAGGGAGGGTGCTGGAGCTCCACACTTCCATAGGCAGGGAGGGTGCTGGAGCTCCACACTTCCATAGGCAGGGAGGGTGCTGGAGCTCCACACTTCCATAGGCAGGGAGGGTGCTGGAGCTCCACACTTCCATAGGCAGGGAGGGTGCTGGAGCTCCACACTTCCATAGGCAGGGAGGGTGCTGGAGCTCCACACTTCCATAGGCAGGGAGGGTGCTGGCACATCCACACTTCCAGCCACGGAGCATGCTGGCACTTCCACCTTGCTTGCTAAGTCGGCGTGATCTTGCCCAAAAAGTCCCTCCTCACCTCCAGCTGGAAGTGGAAAAAAATCCTCCACCTGCTTGGCCGAGGTTCTGGAAGCCAGCAGCTCGCAGAATGTTGCCAAAGTTTCACTGGAAGGAAAAGAAAAGAGAAGACCGAGTGCGCATTTCACCTACCGCCGAATGTCCACAAGAGGGAAGTGTCACTCCGTCGCAGAATCTGCGCCGACGCACTCGGCACCCTTCGAATTTATGGTGCCGGTGCGGGTGTTCTGGGTGCAAAAAGGCCGCCCAAGTGGTAGAAAAAAATCAGACTTCGTCTCTTAGGTCGAAATTAATGCCAAGTTTTGAAATGCGCTGGCAGGGGTGGACCAGGGCCCGTTAGAAGTGCTTAGGCGAGGTCCTGGAAGCCTAACCCGGCGTGATCTTGTGCAAAAAGCCGCTGCTGAGCTCCAGCTGGAAGTGTAAAAAGAACCGGGCTGGATCAAAAAAAGAACCGGGCGGCCCGTTAAAATTGCTTAGCCGAGGTCCTGGAACCCTAACCCGGCGTGATCTTGTGCAAAAAGCCGCTGCTGAGCTCCAGCTGGAAGTGTAAAAAGAACCGGGCTGGTTCAAAAAAAGAACCGGGCGACCCGTTAGAAGTGCTTAGCCGAGGTCCTGGAAGCCTAACCCGGCGTGATCTTGTGCAAAAAGCCGCTGCTGAGCTCCAGCTGGAAGTGGAAAAAGAACCGGGCTGGATCAAAAAAGAACCGGGCTGGATCAAAAAAGAACCGGGCGGCCCGTTAAAATTGCTTAGCCGAGGTCCTGGAAGCCTAACACGGCGTGATCTTGTGCAAAAAACCGCTCCCGAGCTCCAGCTGGAAGTGTAAAAAGAACCGGGCTGGATAAAAAAAGAACCGGGCTGGATCAAAAAAGAACCGGGCGACCCGTTAAAATTGCTTAGCCGAGGTCCTGGAAGCCTAACCCGGCGTGATCTTGTGCAAAAAGCCGCTGCTGAGCTCCAGCTGGAAGTGGAAAAAGAACCGGGCTGGATCAAAAAAGAACCGGGCTGGATCAAAAAAGAACCGGGCGGCCCGTTAAAATTGCTTAGCCGAGGTCCTGGAAGCCTAACACGGCGTGATCTTGTGCAAAAAACCGCTCCCGAGCTCCAGCTGGAAGTGTAAAAAGAACCGGGCTGGATAAAAAAAGAACCGGGCTGGATCAAAAAAGAACCGGGCGACCCGTTAAAATTGCTTAGCCGAGGTCCTGGAAGCCTAACACGGCGTGATCTTGTGCAAAAAGCCGCTCCCGAGCTCCAGCTGGAAGTGTAAAAAGAACCGGGCTGGATAAAAAAAGAACCGGGCTGGATCAAAAAAGAACCGGGCGACCCGTTAAAATTGCTTAGCCGAGGTCCTGGAAGCCTAACCCGGCGTGATCTTGTGCAAATAGCCGCTGCCGAGCTCCAGCTGGAAGTGTGAAAAGAACCGGGCTGGATAAAAAAAAGAACCGGGCTGGATCAAAAAAGAACCGGGCGACCCGTTAAAATTGCTTAGCCGAGGTCCTGGAAGCCTAACACGGCGTGATCTTGTGCAAAAAACCGCTCCCGAGCTCCAGCTGGAAGTGTAAAAAGAACCGGGCTGGATAAAAAAAGAACCGGGCTGGATCAAAAAAGAACCGGGCGACCCGTTAAAATTGCTTAGCCGAGGTCCTGGAAGCCTAACCCGGCGTGATCTTGTGCAAAAAGCCGCTCCCGAGCTCCAGCTGGAAGTGTAAAAAGAACCGGGCTGGATAAAAAAAGAACCGGGCTGGATCAAAAAAGAACCGGGCGACCCGTTAAAATTGCTTAGCCGAGGTCCTGGAAGCCTAACACGGCGTGTTCTTGTGCAAAAAGCCGCTCCCAAGCTCCAGCTGGAAGTGTAAAAAGAACCGGGCTGGATAAAAAAAAGAACCGGGCTGGATCAAAAAAGAACCGGGCGACCCGTTAAAATTGCTTAGCCGAGGTCCTGGAAGCCTAACACGGCGTGATCTTGTGCAAAAAGCCGCTCCCGAGCTCCAGCTGGAAGTGTAAAAAGAACCGGGCTGGATAAAAAAAGAACCGGGCTGGATAAAAAAAAGAACCGGGCGACCCGTTAAAATTGCTTAGCCGAGGTCCTGGAAGCCTAACACGGCGTGTTCTTGTGCAAAAAGCCGCTCCCGAGCTCCAGCTGGAAGTGTAAAAAGAACCAGGCTGGATAAAAAAAAGAACCGGGCTGGATCAAAAAAGAACCGGGCGACCCGTTAAAATTGCTTAGCCGAGGTCCTGGAAGCCTAACACGGCGTGATCTTGTGCAAAAAGCCGCTCCCGAGCTCCAGCTGGAAGTGTAAAAAGAACCGGGCTGGATAAAAAAAGAACCGGGCTGGATAAAAAAAAGAACCGGGCGACCCGTTAAAATTGCTTAGCCGAGGTCCTGGAAGCCTAACACGGCGTGTTCTTGTGCAAAAAGCCGCTCCCGAGCTCCAGCTGGAAGTGTAAAAAGAACCAGGCTGGATAAAAAAAAGAACCGGGCTGGATCAAAAAAGAACCGGGCGACCCGTTAAAATTGCTTAGCCGAGGTCCTGGAAGCCTAACACGGCGTGATCTTGTGCAAAAAGCCGCTCCCGAGCTCCAGCTGGAAGTGTAAAAAGAACCGGGCTGGATAAAAAAAGAACCGGGCTGGATAAAAAAAAGAACCGGGCGACCCGTTAAAATTGCTTAGCCGAGGTCCTGGAAGCCTAACACGGCGTGATCTTGTGCAAAAAGCCGCTCCCGAGCTCCAGCTGGAAGTGTAAAAAGAACCAGGCTGGATAAAAAAAAGAACCGGGCTGGATCAAAAAAGAACCGGGCGACCCGTTAAAATTGCTTAGCCGAGGTCCTGGAAGCCTAACACGGCGTGTTCTTGTGCAAAAAGCCGCTCCCGAGCTCCAGCTGGAAGTGTAAAAAGAACCAGGCTGGATAAAAAAAAGAACCGGGCTGGTTCAAAAAAGAACCGGGCAACCCGTTAAAATTGCTTAGCCGAGGTCCTGGAAGCCTAACACGGCGTGTTCTTGTGCAAAAAGCCGCTCCCGAGCTCCAGCTGGAAGTGTAAAAAGAACCAGGCTGGATAAAAAAAAGAACCGGGCTGGATCAAAAAAGAACCGGGCGACCCGTTAAAATTGCTTAGCCGAGGTCCTGGAAGCCTAACACGGCGTGTTCTTGTGCAAAAAGCCGCTCCCGAGCTCCAGCTGGAAGTGTAAAAAGAACCAGGCTGGATAAAAAAAAGAACCGGGCTGGTTCAAAAAAGAACCGGGCAACCCGTTAAAATTGCTTAGCCGAGGTCCTGGAAGCCTAACACGGCGTGATCTTGTGCAAAAAGCCGCTCCCGAGCTCCAGCTGGAAGTGTAAAAAGAACCGGGCTGGATAAAAAAAGAACCGGGCTGGATAAAAAAAAAGAACCGGGCGACCCGTTAAAATTGCTTAGCCGAGGTCCTGGAAGCCTAACACGGCGTGATCTTGTGCAAAAAGCCGCTCCCGAGCTCCAGCTGGAAGTGTAAAAAGAACCAGGCTGGATAAAAAAAAGAACCGGGCTGGATCAAAAAAGAACCGGGCGACCCGTTAAAATTGCTTAGCCGAGGTCCTGGAAGCCTAACACGGCGTGATCTTGTGCAAAAAGCCGCTCCCGAGCTCCAGCTGGAAGTGTAAAAAGAACCAGGCTGGATAAAAAAAAGAACCGGGCTGGATCAAAAAAGAACCGGGCGACCCGTTAAAATTGCTTAGCCGAGGTCCTGGAAGCCTAACACGGCGTGTTCTTGTGCAAAAAGCCGCTCCCGAGCTCCAGCTGGAAGTGTAAAAAGAACCAGGCTGGATAAAAAAAAGAACCGGGCTGGATCAAAAAAGAACCGGGCGACCCGTTAAAATTGCTTAGCCGAGGTCCTGGAAGCCTAACACGGCGTGTTCTTGTGCAAAAAGCCGCTCCCGAGCTCCAGCTGGAAGTGTAAAAAGAACCAGGCTGGATAAAAAAAAGAACCGGGCTGGATCAAAAAAGAACCGGGCGACCCGTTAAAATTGCTTAGCTGAGGTCCTGGAAGCCTAACACGGCGTGATCTTGTGCAAAAAGCCGCTCCCGAGCTCCAGCTGGAAGTGTAAAAAGAACCGGGCTGGATAAAAAAAAAGAACCGGGCTGGTTCAAAAAAGAACCGGGCAACCCGTTAAAATTGCTTAGCCGAGGTCCTGGAAGCCTAACCCGGCGTGATCTTGCCCGAAAGTCGGCCTCTATACTTCCATTTTAGGTACCAGGGGCTATTAGTGTACTTGGTCCCACTAGTCAGTGTACTCATCCAGTTACCCCCCGTTTTCCAAAACACCATCGGCACGTATAAGGGGGGGACTCTTGAGAGAGATGAGGTATATGGCAGCGCAACACCAATCCGCTCCGCGCTGGTTCCCATGTCGGCTACGGATGAATAAAACCAGCCTGTCCCCCCTGGAGCTCACGAGACACGGAATTTTTTCTAAGTGCCAACGGCTCTTCCGAGCAAACGTGTCCGCTCCGGCTGGTTCCCCCGTCGGCCTCGAATGACGAAAAATGCCGGTCTCCGCCCGGAGCTCATGACAAACGAAAAATTTTCTAAGTGCCAACGGCACTAGCGAGCGAATGTGTCCGCTCGGCGCTGGTTCCCGGGTCGAACCCGGAAGACGAAAAACGCCGCTCTCCGCCCGGAGCTCATGACAAACGAAAAATTTTCTAAGTGCCAACGGCACTAGCGAGCGAATGTGTCCGCTCGGCGCTGGTTCCCGGGTCGAACCCGGAAGACGAAAAACGCCGCTCTCCGCCCGGAGCTCATGACAAACGAAAAATTTTCTAAGTGCCAACGGCACTAGCGAGCGAATGTGTCCGCTCGGCGCTGGTTCCCGGGTCGAACCCGGAAGACGAAAAACGCCGCTCTCCGCCCGGAGCTCATGACAAACGAAACATTTTCTAAGTGCCAACGGCACTAGCGAGCGAATGTGTCCGCTCGGCGCTGGTTCCCGGGTCGAACCCGGAAGACGAAAAACGCCGCTCTCCGCCCGGAGCTCATGACAAACGAAAAATTTTCTAAGTGCCAACGGCACTTGCGAGCGAATGTGTCCGCTCGGCGCTGGTTCCCGGGTCGGACCCGGAAGACGAAAAACGCCGGTCTCCGCCCGGAGCTCATGACAAACGAAAAATTTTCTAAGTGCCAACGGCACTAGCGAGCGAATGTGTCCGCTCGGCGCTGGTTCCCGGGTCGGACCCGGAAGACGAAAAACGCCGGTCCTCGCCTGGAGGTCCCAGCAAAATCGGCGAAAAAACGACTAAGTGTCAACTTTCGAAAAAACGACTAAGTGCCCACGGCTCTGCGGGGCTTGTGAGTCCGCCCCGCGCCGGTTCGGTGGTCGGCCTCAAAAAGCAAAAAATCAGCCTCTCTCCCTGGAGCTCACCTCGACGGTACCAGGGGGTGAGGTACCCGGGCTAAGGTGCAGTACCTTTTTTGGTCTTCAGGTGCGCCAGAGTACAATGAAATGGTCCCAGTAGTCAGTGTACTCATCGACTTTCCCCCCGTTTTCCAAAGCACCTCGTTTACGAGTATGGAGGAGATGGTGCTGGTCTCCCCACGGCGTCGGACACGCCGTCCTCGACAGCACAAGGTCGGATAGAAGACCTGGAAAGCGCCGTGGCACGCGCTGGAGGTGGGCACTTTGGCGAAAAAACGACTAAGTGTCAACTTTCGAAAAAACGACTAAGTGTCAACTTTCGAAAAAACGGCTAAGTGTCAACTTTCGAAAAAACGACTAAGTGTCACCTCTCTGAAAAAATGGCAAAGTGTCGCCTCTCTGAAATTTTTCTAAGTGCCCACGGCTCTGCGGGCTCGTGCATCCGAGCCGCGCCGGTTCTGCAACCGGCCTAGAATGACGAAAAATAACGGTCTCCTCCTGGAGCTCACAGCCAATTGTGGCGAAAAAGTGGCAAAGTGCCCACGGCCCTGCCGAGCTTTGGCGTCCGCTCAGCGCCGGTGCCGCAGTCGGCCTCGAATGACGAAAAATGACGGTCTCCTCCTGGAGCTCACAGCCAACTTGGCAAAAAGTTTCTAAGTGCCCACGGCCCTGCCGAGCTTTGGCGTCCGCCCAGCGCCGGTTCCGCAGTCGGCCTCGAATGACGAAAAATAACGGTCTCCTCCTGGAGCTCACAGCCAACTTGGCAAAAAGTTTCTAAGTGCCCACGGCCCTGCCGAGCTTTGGCGTCCGCTCAGCGCCGGTGCCGCAGTCGGCCTCGAATGACGAAAAATGACGGTCTCCTCCTGGAGCTCACAGCCAACTTGGCAAAAAGTTTCTAAGTGCCCACGGCCCTGCCGAGCTTTGGCGTCCGCCCAGCGCCGGTTCCGCAGTCGGCCTCGAATGACGAAAAATAACGGTCTCCTCCTGGAGCTCACAGCCAACTTGGCAAAAAGTTTCTAAGTGCCCACGGCCCTGCCGAGCTTTGGCGTCCGCTCAGCGCCGGTGCCGCAGTCGGCCTCGAATGACGAAAAATGACGGTCTCCTCCTGGAGCTCACAGCCAACTTGGCAAAAAGTTTCTAAGTGCCCACGGCCCTGCCGAGCTTTGGCGTCCGCCCAGCGCCGGTTCCGCAGTCGGCCTCGAATGACGAAAAATAACGGTCTCCTCCTGGAGCTCACAGCCAACTTGGCAAAAAGTTTCTAAGTGCCCACGGCCCTGCCGAGCTTTGGCGTCCGCTCAGCGCCGGTGCCGCAGTCGGCCTCGAATGACGAAAAATGACGGTCTCCTCCTGGAGCTCACAGCCAACTTGGCAAAAAGTTTCTAAGTGCCCACGGCCCTGCCGAGCTTTGGCGTCCGCCCAGCGCCGGTTCCGCAGTCGGCCTCGAATGACGAAAAATAACGGTCTCCTCCTGGAGCTCACAGCCAACTTGGCAAAAAGTTTCTAAGTGCCCACGGCCCTGCCGAGCTTTGGCGTCCGCCCAGCGCCGGTTCCGCAGTCGGCCTCGAATGACGAAAAATAACGGTCTCCTCCTGGAGCTCACAGCCAACTTGGCAAAAAGTTTCTAAGTGCCCACGGCCCTGCCGAGCTTTGGCGTCCGCCCAGCGCCGGTTCCGCAGTCGGCCTCGAATGACGAAAAATAACGGTCTCCTCCTGGAGCTCACAGCCAACTTGGCAAAAAGTTTCTAAGTGCCCACGGCCCTGCCGAGCTTTGGCGTCCGCTCAGCGCCGGTTCCGCAGTCGGCCTCGAATGACGAAAAATGACGGTCTCCTCCTGGAGCTCACAGCCAACTTGGCAAAAAGTTTCTAAGTGCCCACGGCCCTGCCGAGCTTTGGCGTCCGCCCAGCGCCGGTTCCGCAGTCGGCCTCGAATGACGAAAAATAACGGTCTCCTCCTGGAGCTCACAGCCAACTTGGCAAAAAGTTTCTAAGTGCCCACGGCCCTGCCGAGCTTTGGCGTCCGCTCAGCGCCGGTGCCGCAGTCGGCCTCGAATGACGAAAAATGACGGTCTCCTCCTGGAGCTCACAGCCAACTTGGCAAAAAGTTTCTAAGTGCCCACGGCCCTGCCGAGCTTTGGCGTCCGCCCAGCGCCGGTTCCGCAGTCGGCCTCGAATGACGAAAAATAACGGTCTCCTCCTGGAGCTCACAGCCAACTTGGCAAAAAGTTTCTAAGTGCCCACGGCCCTGCCGAGCTTTGGCGTCCGCCCAGCGCCGGTTCCGCAGTCGGCCTCGAATGACGAAAAATAACGGTCTCCTCCTGGAGCTCACAGCCAACTTGGCAAAAAGTTTCTAAGTGCCCACGGCCCTGCCGAGCTTTGGCGTCCGCCCAGCGCCGGTTCCGCAGTCGGCCTCGAATGACGAAAAATAACGGTCTCCTCCTGGAGCTCACAGCCAACTTGGCAAAAAGTTTCTAAGTGCCCACGGCCCTGCCGAGCTTTGGCGTCCGCTCAGCGCCGGTTCCGCAGTCGGCCTCGAATGACGAAAAATGACGGTCTCCTCCTGGAGCTCACAGCCAACTTGGCAAAAAGTTTCTAAGTGCCCACGGCCCTGCCGAGCTTTGGCGTCCGCCCAGCGCCGGTTCCGCAGTCGGCCTCGAATGACGAAAAATAACGGTCTCCTCCTGGAGCTCACAGCCAACTTGGCAAAAAGTTTCTAAGTGCCCACGGCCCTGCCGAGCTTTGGCGTCCGCTCAGCGCCGGTGCCGCAGTCGGCCTCGAATGACGAAAAATGACGGTCTCCTCCTGGAGCTCACAGCCAACTTGGCAAAAAGTTTCTAAGTGCCCACGGCCCTGCCGAGCTTTGGCGTCCGCCCAGCGCCGGTTCCGCAGTCGGCCTCGAATGACGAAAAATAACGGTCTCCTCCTGGAGCTCACAGCCAACTTGGCAAAAAGTTTCTAAGTGCCCACGGCCCTGCCGAGCTTTGGCGTCCGCCCAGCGCCGGTTCCGCAGTCGGCCTCGAATGACGAAAAATAACGGTCTCCTCCTGGAGCTCACAGCCAACTTGGCAAAAAGTTTCTAAGTGCCCACGGCCCTGCCGAGCTTTGGCGTCCGCCCAGCGCCGGTTCCGCAGTCGGCCTCGAATGACGAAAAATAACGGTCTCCTCCTGGAGCTCACAGCCAACTTGGCAAAAAGTTTCTAAGTGCCCACGGCCCTGCCGAGCTTTGGCGTCCGCTCAGCGCCGGTTCCGCAGTCGGCCTCGAATGACGAAAAATGACGGTCTCCTCCTGGAGCTCACAGCCAACTTGGCAAAAAGTTTCTAAGTGCCCACGGCCCTGCCGAGCTTTGGCGTCCGCCCAGCGCCGGTTCCGCAGTCGGCCTCGAATGACGAAAAATAACGGTCTCCTCCTGGAGCTCACAGCCAACTTGGCAAAAAGTTTCTAAGTGCCCACGGCCCTGCCGAGCTTTGGCGTCCGCTCAGCGCCGGTGCCGCAGTCGGCCTCGAATGACGAAAAATGACGGTCTCCTCCTGGAGCTCACAGCCAACTTGGCAAAAAGTTTCTAAGTGCCCACGGCCCTGCCGAGCTTTGGCGTCCGCCCAGCGCCGGTTCCGCAGTCGGCCTCGAATGACGAAAAATAACGGTCTCCTCCTGGAGCTCACAGCCAACTTGGCAAAAAGTTTCTAAGTGCCCACGGCCCTGCCGAGCTTTGGCGTCCGCCCAGCGCCGGTTCCGCAGTCGGCCTCGAATGACGAAAAATAACGGTCTCCTCCTGGAGCTCACAGCCAACTTGGCAAAAAGTTTCTAAGTGCCCACGGCCCTGCCGAGCTTTGGCGTCCGCCCAGCGCCGGTTCCGCAGTCGGCCTCGAATGACGAAAAATAACGGTCTCCTCCTGGAGCTCACAGCCAACTTGGCAAAAAGTTTCTAAGTGCCCACGGCCCTGCCGAGCTTTGGCGTCCGCTCAGCGCCGGTTCCGCAGTCGGCCTCGAATGACGAAAAATGACGGTCTCCTCCTGGAGCTCACAGCCAACTTGGCAAAAAGTTTCTAAGTGCCCACGGCCCTGCCGAGCTTTGGCGTCCGCCCAGCGCCGGTTCCGCAGTCGGCCTCGAATGACGAAAAATAACGGTCTCCTCCTGGAGCTCACAGCCAACTTGGCAAAAAGTTTCTAAGTGCCCACGGCCCTGCCGAGCTTTGGCGTCCGCCCAGCGCCGGTTCCGCAGTCGGCCTCGAATGACGAAAAATAACGGTCTCCTCCTGGAGCTCACAGCCAACTTGGCAAAAAGTTTCTAAGTGTCACATCTGTGAAAAAACGACTAAGTGTCAACTTTCGAAAAAACGGCTAAGTGTCAACTTTCGAAAAAACGGCAAAGTGTCACATCTCTGAAAAAACGGCTAAGTGTCGACTTTCGAAAAAACGGCTAAGTGTCAACTTTCGAAAAAACGGCAAAGTGTCACATCTCTGAAAAAACGGCTAAGTGTCACATCTCTGAAAAAACGGCTAAGTGTCACATCTCTGAAAAAACGGCTAAGTGTCGCCTCTCTGAAAAAACGGCAAAGTGTCAACTTTCGAAAAAACGACAGAGTGTCGCCTCTCTGAAAAAACGACTAAGTGTCGACTCTGAGAAAATGGCAAAGTGCCCACGGCTCTGCGGGCTCGTGCATCCGACCCGCGCCGGTTCCCCAGCCGGCCTGATATAAGGCAAAACCAGCCTCTCCGCCTGGAGCTCAGAGCCAACTTGGCGAATATTTTCTAAGTGCCCACGGCTCTGCGTGGCTACGGCGTCTGCCCAGCGCCGGTTCCTGGGTCGAACCCCGAGGACGAGGAATGCCGGTCTCCGCCTGGAGGTCCCAGCTTAATCGGCGAAAATTTTCTAAGTGCCCACGGCTCTGCCGGGCTCGTGCATCCGACCCGCGCCGGTTCCCCAGCCGGCCTGAAATAAGGCAAAACCAGGCTCTCCCCCTGGAGCTCAGAGCCAATTGTGGCGAAAAAACGACTAAGTGTCAACTTTCGAAAAAACGACTAAGTGTCAACTTTCCAAAAAAACGGCTAAGTGTCGACTTTCGAAAAAACGGCTAAGTGTCAACTTTCGAAAAAACGACTAAGTGTCGCCTCTGAAAAAACGACTAAGTGTCGCCTCTCTGAAAAAACGACTAAGTGCCCACGGCTCTGCGGGGCTTGTGAGTCCGCCCCGCGCCGGTTCGGCGGTCGGCCTCAAAAAGCGAAAAATCAGCCTCTCTCCCTGGAGCTCACCAAAAATTTGTCGAAATTTTTCTAAGTTCTCCTCGAGGTACCAGGGGGTGAGGTACCCGGGCTAAGGTGCAGTACCTTTTTTGGTCTTCAGGTGCGCCAGAGTACAATGAAATGGTCCCAGTAGTCAGTGTACTCATCGACTTTCCCCCCGTTTTCCAAAGCACCCCGTTTACGAGTATGGAGGAGATGGTGCTGGTCTCCCCACGGCGTCGGACACGCCGTCCTCGACAGCACAAGGTCGGATAGAAGACCTGAAAAGCGCCGTGGCACGCGCTGGAGGTGTCACTGTGGCGAAAAAGTGACTAAGTGTCAACTTTCGAAAAAACGGCTAAGTGTCAACTTTCGAAAAAACGGCTAAGTGTCAACTTTCGAAAAAACTGCTAAGTGTCAACTTTCGAAAAAACGACTAAGTGTCGCCTCTCTGAAAAAACGGCAAAGTGTCAACTTTCGAAAAAACGACTAAGTGTCAACTTTCGAAAAAACGACTAAGTGTCACCTCTCTGAAAAAATGGCAAAGTGTCAACTGCGAATGTGGTGGTGCATGGAAGGAAGTGGAGGACGGCCGCCTCCTTAAACACAGGCCGGAGAGGAGCGTCAGGGCCAGGCTCCTCAAACATGGACCGAGTGTCGCCCTTAACACAGACCAAGGGGAGGACGGCCGCCTCCTTAAACACAGGCCGGAGAGGAGCGTCAGGGCCAGGCTCCTCAAACATGGACCGAGTGTCGCCCTTAACACAGACCAAGGGGAGGACGGCCGCCTCCTTAAACACAGGCCGGAGAGGAGCGTCAGGGCCAGGCTCCTCAAACATGGACCGAGTGTCGCCCTTAACACGGACCAAGGGGAGGACGGCCGCCTCCTTAAACACAGGCCGGAGAGGAGCGTCAGGGCCAGGCTCCTCAAACATGGACCGAGTGTCGCCCTTAACACGGACCAAGGGGAGGACGGCCGCCTCCTTAAACACAGGCCGGAGAGGAGCGTCAGGGCCAGGCTCCTCAAACATGGACCGAGTGTCGCCCTTAACACAGACCAAGGGGAGGACGGCCGCCTCCTTAAACACAGGCCGGAGAGGAGCGTCAGGGCCAGGCTCCTCAAACATGGACCGAGTGTCGCCCTTAACACGGACCAAGGGGAGGACGGCCGCCTCCTTAAACACAGGCCGGAGAGGAGCGTCAGGGCCAGGCTCCTCAAACATGGACCGAGTGTCGCCCTTAACACGGACCAAGGGGAGGACGGCCGCCTCCTTAAACACAGGCCGGAGAGGAGCGTCAGGGCCAGGCTCCTCAAACATGGACAGAGTGTCGCCCTTAACACAGACCAAGCGGAGGACGGCCGCCTCCCTAAATACAGGCCGAACCGGAGCGCGAGTGTCGCTCCTTAAACACGGACCGAGTGGAGGACGGCCGCCTCCTTAAACACAGGCCGAACAAAATGACACAAAGTGTCAACTGCGAATGTTGTCCATCCAAGGAAGGAGCGTGATGCCCGGCCGGCTCCTTAAACACAGGCCGAGAGTCGCCCCGGACGGTCCGCCTCGCGGCGCCCGTCTGCTCGGATAAAATGACACAAAGTGTCAACTACGAATGTTGTCCATCCAAGGAGGGAGCGTGATGCCCGGCCGGCTCCGAAAACACAGGCCGAGAGTCGCCCCGGACGGTCCGCCTCGCGGCGCCCGTCTGCTCGGATAAAATGACACAAAGTGTCAACTGCGAATGTTGTCCATCCAAGGAAGGAGCGTGATGCCCGGCCGGCTCCTTAAACACAGGCCGAGAGTCGCCCCGGACGGTCCGCCTCGCGGCGCCCGCCCGCTCGGATAAAATGACACAAAGTGTCAACTACGAATGTTGTCCATCCAAGGAAGGAGCGTGATGCCCGGCCGGCTCCTTAAACACAGGCCGAGAGTCGCCCCGGACGGTCGCCTCGCGGCGCCCGTCTGCTCGGATAAAATGACACAAAGTGTCAACTACGAATGTTGTCCATCCAAGGAGGGAGCGTGATGCCCGGCCGGCTCCGAAAACACAGGCCGAGAGTCGCCCCGGACGGTCCGCCTCGCGGCGCCCGTCTGCTCGGATAAAATGACACAAAGTGTCAACTGCGAATGTTGTCCATCCAAGGAAGGAGCGTGATGCCCGGCCGGCTCCTTAAACACAGGCCGAGAGTCGCCCCGGACGGTCCGCCTCGCGGCGCCCGCCCGCTCGGATAAAATGACACAAAGTGTCAACTACGAATGTTGTCCATCCAAGGAAGGAGCGTGATGCCCGGCCGGCTCCTTAAACACAGGCCGAGAGTCGCCCCGGACGGTCGCCTCGCGGCGCCCGTCTGCTCGGATAAAATGACACAAAGTGTCAACTACGAATGTTGTCCATCCAAGGAGGGAGCGTGATGCCCGGCCGGCTCCGAAAACACAGGCCGAGAGTCGCCCCGGACGGTCCGCCTCGCGGCGCCCGTCTGCTCGGATAAAATGACACAAAGTGTCAACTACGAATGTTGTCCATCCAAGGAGGGAGCGTGAGGCCCGGCCGGCTCCGAAAACACAGGCCGAGAGTCGCCCCGGACGGTCCGCCTCTCGAGGCGCCCGCCCGCTCGGATAAAATGACACAAAGTGTCAACTACGAATGTTGTCCATCCAAGGAGGGAGCGTGATGCCCGGCCGGCTCCGAAAACACAGGCCGAGATTCGACCCCGGACGGGCCGTCTTCTCCCGGCGCCCGCCCGCGTACGCCCCCCATCCCCGGTCGCCCGTCTGCTCCCGGCGGGCCTCCGAGTACCCCCTCACCCAACTGACCGACTGGCACTCATGACCCGCCTTGGTAGGGCCTCCATCGGCCTCGGCTCGTCCGACGTCGGGTGGACGGTTCCTACCCACTGCGGGTCGCACTCTAGCGCCCCGGCCGCCGCGTGAGCGTGCGCTCCCCGCGCCGCC
>NW_028232599.1:0-26624 GCF_054491065.1 Syngnathus leptorhynchus | reverse complement strand
ACTCTGGTTAAAGTGTTATGAAAAAAAGGCTGTTGGGGGCTAGGGAGTATCGAGTTGATCATTATACATGAAGAAATAACCAATTTCATCGTTTGGTTTATGTTTTACACGCGTTTTAAATTTTATTGCCGAAATCGCTTTTTCTCGCCGAGATAAGCACGTTTTCTGAAATGCCGCTCTCCCGTCACTCTGGTTAAAGTGTTATGAAAAAAAAGGCTGTTGGGGGCTAGGGAGTATCGAGTTGATCATTATACATGAAGAAATAACCAATTTCATCGTTTGGTTTATGTTTTACACGCGTTTTAAATTTTATTGCCGAAATCGCTTTTTCTCGCCGAGATAAGCACGTTTTCTGAAATGCCGCTCTCCCGTCACTCTGGTTAAAGTGTTATGAAAAAAAAGGCTGTTGGGGGCTAGGGAGTATCGAGTTGATCATTATACATGAAGAAATAACCAATTTCATCGTTTGGTTTATGTTTTACACGCGTTTTAAATTTTATTGCCGAAATCGCTTTTTCTCGCCGAGATAAGCACGTTTTCTGAAATGCCGCTCTCCCGTCACTCTGGTTAAAGTGTTATGAAAAAAAAGGCTGTTGGGGGCTAGGGAGTATCGAGTTGATCATTATACATGAAGAAATAACCAATTTCATCGTTTGGTTTATGTTTTACACGCGTTTTAAATTTTATTGCCGAAATCGCTTTTTCTCGCCGAGATAAGCACGTTTTCTGAAATGCCGCTCTCCCGTCACTCTGGTTAAAGTGTTATGAAAAAAAAGGCTGTTGGGGGCTAGGGAGTATCGAGTTGATCATTATACATGAAGAAATAACCAATTTCATCGTTTGGTTTATGTTTTACACGCGTTTTAAATTTTATTGCCGAAATCGCTTTTTCTCGCCGAGATAAGCACGTTTTCTGAAATGCCGCTCTCCCGTCACTCTGGTTAAAGTGTTATGAAAAAAAAGGCTGTTGGGGGCTAGGGAGTATCGAGTTGATCATTATACATGAAGAAATAACCAATTTCATCGTTTGGTTTATGTTTTACACGCGTTTTAAATTTTATTGCCGAAATCGCTTTTTCTCGCCGAGATAAGCACGTTTTCTGAAATGCCGCTCTCCCGTCACTCTGGTTAAAGTGTTATGAAAAAAAAGGCTGTTGGGGGCTAGGGAGTATCGAGTTGATCATTATACATGAAGAAATAACCAATTTCATCGTTTGGTTTATGTTTTACACGCGTTTTAAATTTTATTGCCGAAATCGCTTTTTCTCGCCGAGATAAGCACGTTTTCTGAAATGCCGCTCTCCCGTCACTCTGGTTAAAGTGTTATGAAAAAAAAGGCTGTTGGGGGCTAGGGAGTATCGAGTTGATCATTATACATGAAGAAATAACCAATTTCATCGTTTGGTTTATGTTTTACACGCGTTTTAAATTTTATTGCCGAAATCGCTTTTTCTCGCCGAGATAAGCACGTTTTCTGAAATGCCGCTCTCCCGTCACTCTGGTTAAAGTGTTATGAAAAAAAAGGCTGTTGGGGGCTAGGGAGTATCGAGTTGATCATTATACATGAAGAAATAACCAATTTCATCGTTTGGTTTATGTTTTACACGCGTTTTAAATTTTATTGCCGAAATCGCTTTTTCTCGCCGAGATAAGCACGTTTTCTGAAATGCCGCTCTCCCGTCACTCTGGTTAAAGTGTTATGAAAAAAAAGGCTGTTGGGGGCTAGGGAGTATCGAGTTGATCATTATACATGAAGAAATAACCAATTTCATCGTTTGGTTTATGTTTTACACGCGTTTTAAATTTTATTGCCGAAATCGCTTTTTCTCGCCGAGATAAGCACGTTTTCTGAAATGCCGCTCTCCCGTCACTCTGGTTAAAGTGTTATGAAAAAAAAGGCTGTTGGGGGCTAGGGAGTATCGAGTTGATCATTATACATGAAGAAATAACCAATTTCATCGTTTGGTTTATGTTTTACACGCGTTTTAAATTTTATTGCCGAAATCGCTTTTTCTCGCCGAGATAAGCACGTTTTCTGAAATGCCGCTCTCCCGTCACTCTGGTTAAAGTGTTATGAAAAAAAAGGCTGTTGGGGGCTAGGGAGTATCGAGTTGATCATTATACATGAAGAAATAACCAATTTCATCGTTTGGTTTATGTTTTACACGCGTTTTAAATTTTATTGCCGAAATCGCTTTTTCTCGCCGAGATAAGCACGTTTTCTGAAATGCCGCTCTCCCGTCACTCTGGTTAAAGTGTTATGAAAAAAAAGGCTGTTGGGGGCTAGGGAGTATCGAGTTGATCATTATACATGAAGAAATAACCAATTTCATCGTTTGGTTTATGTTTTACACGCGTTTTAAATTTTATTGCCGAAATCGCTTTTTCTCGCCGAGATAAGCACGTTTTCTGAAATGCCGCTCTCCCGTCACTCTGGTTAAAGTGTTATGAAAAAAAAGGCTGTTGGGGGCTAGGGAGTATCGAGTTGATCATTATACATGAAGAAATAACCAATTTCATCGTTTGGTTTATGTTTTACACGCGTTTTAAATTTTATTGCCGAAATCGCTTTTTCTCGCCGAGATAAGCACGTTTTCTGAAATGCCGCTCTCCCGTCACTCTGGTTAAAGTGTTATGAAAAAAAAGGCTGTTGGGGGCTAGGGAGTATCGAGTTGATCATTATACATGAAGAAATAACCAATTTCATCGTTTGGTTTATGTTTTACACGCGTTTTAAATTTTATTGCCGAAATCGCTTTTTCTCGCCGAGATAAGCACGTTTTCTGAAATGCCGCTCTCCCGTCACTCTGGTTAAAGTGTTATGAAAAAAAAGGCTGTTGGGGGCTAGGGAGTATCGAGTTGATCATTATACATGAAGAAATAACCAATTTCATCGTTTGGTTTATGTTTTACACGCGTTTTAAATTTTATTGCCGAAATCGCTTTTTCTCGCCGAGATAAGCACGTTTTCTGAAATGCCGCTCTCCCGTCACTCTGGTTAAAGTGTTATGAAAAAAAAGGCTGTTGGGGGCTAGGGAGTATCGAGTTGATCATTATACATGAAGAAATAACCAATTTCATCGTTTGGTTTATGTTTTACACGCGTTTTAAATTTTATTGCCGAAATCGCTTTTTCTCGCCGAGATAAGCACGTTTTCTGAAATGCCGCTCTCCCGTCACTCTGGTTAAAGTGTTATGAAAAAAAAGGCTGTTGGGGGCTAGGGAGTATCGAGTTGATCATTATACATGAAGAAATAACCAATTTCATCGTTTGGTTTATGTTTTACACGCGTTTTAAATTTTATTGCCGAAATCGCTTTTTCTCGCCGAGATAAGCACGTTTTCTGAAATGCCGCTCTCCCGTCACTCTGGTTAAAGTGTTATGAAAAAAAAGGCTGTTGGGGGCTAGGGAGTATCGAGTTGATCATTATACATGAAGAAATAACCAATTTCATCGTTTGGTTTATGTTTTACACGCGTTTTAAATTTTATTGCCGAAATCGCTTTTTCTCGCCGAGATAAGCACGTTTTCTGAAATGCCGCTCTCCCGTCACTCTGGTTAAAGTGTTATGAAAAAAAAGGCTGTTGGGGGCTAGGGAGTATCGAGTTGATCATTATACATGAAGAAATAACCAATTTCATCGTTTGGTTTATGTTTTACACGCGTTTTAAATTTTATTGCCGAAATCGCTTTTTCTCGCCGAGATAAGCACGTTTTCTGAAATGCCGCTCTCCCGTCACTCTGGTTAAAGTGTTATGAAAAAAAAGGCTGTTGGGGGCTAGGGAGTATCGAGTTGATCATTATACATGAAGAAATAACCAATTTCATCGTTTGGTTTATGTTTTACACGCGTTTTAAATTTTATTGCCGAAATCGCTTTTTCTCGCCGAGATAAGCACGTTTTCTGAAATGCCGCTCTCCCGTCACTCTGGTTAAAGTGTTATGAAAAAAAAGGCTGTTGGGGGCTAGGGAGTATCGAGTTGATCATTATACATGAAGAAATAACCAATTTCATCGTTTGGTTTATGTTTTACACGCGTTTTAAATTTTATTGCCGAAATCGCTTTTTCTCGCCGAGATAAGCACGTTTTCTGAAATGCCGCTCTCCCGTCACTCTGGTTAAAGTGTTATGAAAAAAAAGGCTGTTGGGGGCTAGGGAGTATCGAGTTGATCATTATACATGAAGAAATAACCAATTTCATCGTTTGGTTTATGTTTTACACGCGTTTTAAATTTTATTGCCGAAATCGCTTTTTCTCGCCGAGATAAGCACGTTTTCTGAAATGCCGCTCTCCCGTCACTCTGGTTAAAGTGTTATGAAAAAAAAGGCTGTTGGGGGCTAGGGAGTATCGAGTTGATCATTATACATGAAGAAATAACCAATTTCATCGTTTGGTTTATGTTTTACACGCGTTTTAAATTTTATTGCCGAAATCGCTTTTTCTCGCCGAGATAAGCACGTTTTCTGAAATGCCGCTCTCCCGTCACTCTGGTTAAAGTGTTATGAAAAAAAAGGCTGTTGGGGGCTAGGGAGTATCGAGTTGATCATTATACATGAAGAAATAACCAATTTCATCGTTTGGTTTATGTTTTACACGCGTTTTAAATTTTATTGCCGAAATCGCTTTTTCTCGCCGAGATAAGCACGTTTTCTGAAATGCCGCTCTCCCGTCACTCTGGTTAAAGTGTTATGAAAAAAAAGGCTGTTGGGGGCTAGGGAGTATCGAGTTGATCATTATACATGAAGAAATAACCAATTTCATCGTTTGGTTTATGTTTTACACGCGTTTTAAATTTTATTGCCGAAATCGCTTTTTCTCGCCGAGATAAGCACGTTTTCTGAAATGCCGCTCTCCCGTCACTCTGGTTAAAGTGTTATGAAAAAAAAGGCTGTTGGGGGCTAGGGAGTATCGAGTTGATCATTATACATGAAGAAATAACCAATTTCATCGTTTGGTTTATGTTTTACACGCGTTTTAAATTTTATTGCCGAAATCGCTTTTTCTCGCCGAGATAAGCACGTTTTCTGAAATGCCGCTCTCCCGTCACTCTGGTTAAAGTGTTATGAAAAAAAAGGCTGTTGGGGGCTAGGGAGTATCGAGTTGATCATTATACATGAAGAAATAACCAATTTCATCGTTTGGTTTATGTTTTACACGCGTTTTAAATTTTATTGCCGAAATCGCTTTTTCTCGCCGAGATAAGCACGTTTTCTGAAATGCCGCTCTCCCGTCACTCTGGTTAAAGTGTTATGAAAAAAAAGGCTGTTGGGGGCTAGGGAGTATCGAGTTGATCATTATACATGAAGAAATAACCAATTTCATCGTTTGGTTTATGTTTTACACGCGTTTTAAATTTTATTGCCGAAATCGCTTTTTCTCGCCGAGATAAGCACGTTTTCTGAAATGCCGCTCTCCCGTCACTCTGGTTAAAGTGTTATGAAAAAAAAGGCTGTTGGGGGCTAGGGAGTATCGAGTTGATCATTATACATGAAGAAATAACCAATTTCATCGTTTGGTTTATGTTTTACACGCGTTTTAAATTTTATTGCCGAAATCGCTTTTTCTCGCCGAGATAAGCACGTTTTCTGAAATGCCGCTCTCCCGTCACTCTGGTTAAAGTGTTATGAAAAAAAAGGCTGTTGGGGGCTAGGGAGTATCGAGTTGATCATTATACATGAAGAAATAACCAATTTCATCGTTTGGTTTATGTTTTACACGCGTTTTAAATTTTATTGCCGAAATCGCTTTTTCTCGCCGAGATAAGCACGTTTTCTGAAATGCCGCTCTCCCGTCACTCTGGTTAAAGTGTTATGAAAAAAAAGGCTGTTGGGGGCTAGGGAGTATCGAGTTGATCATTATACATGAAGAAATAACCAATTTCATCGTTTGGTTTATGTTTTACACGCGTTTTAAATTTTATTGCCGAAATCGCTTTTTCTCGCCGAGATAAGCACGTTTTCTGAAATGCCGCTCTCCCGTCACTCTGGTTAAAGTGTTATGAAAAAAAAGGCTGTTGGGGGCTAGGGAGTATCGAGTTGATCATTATACATGAAGAAATAACCAATTTCATCGTTTGGTTTATGTTTTACACGCGTTTTAAATTTTATTGCCGAAATCGCTTTTTCTCGCCGAGATAAGCACGTTTTCTGAAATGCCGCTCTCCCGTCACTCTGGTTAAAGTGTTATGAAAAAAAAGGCTGTTGGGGGCTAGGGAGTATCGAGTTGATCATTATACATGAAGAAATAACCAATTTCATCGTTTGGTTTATGTTTTACACGCGTTTTAAATTTTATTGCCGAAATCGCTTTTTCTCGCCGAGATAAGCACGTTTTCTGAAATGCCGCTCTCCCGTCACTCTGGTTAAAGTGTTATGAAAAAAAAGGCTGTTGGGGGCTAGGGAGTATCGAGTTGATCATTATACATGAAGAAATAACCAATTTCATCGTTTGGTTTATGTTTTACACGCGTTTTAAATTTTATTGCCGAAATCGCTTTTTCTCGCCGAGATAAGCACGTTTTCTGAAATGCCGCTCTCCCGTCACTCTGGTTAAAGTGTTATGAAAAAAAAGGCTGTTGGGGGCTAGGGAGTATCGAGTTGATCATTATACATGAAGAAATAACCAATTTCATCGTTTGGTTTATGTTTTACACGCGTTTTAAATTTTATTGCCGAAATCGCTTTTTCTCGCCGAGATAAGCACGTTTTCTGAAATGCCGCTCTCCCGTCACTCTGGTTAAAGTGTTATGAAAAAAAAGGCTGTTGGGGGCTAGGGAGTATCGAGTTGATCATTATACATGAAGAAATAACCAATTTCATCGTTTGGTTTATGTTTTACACGCGTTTTAAATTTTATTGCCGAAATCGCTTTTTCTCGCCGAGATAAGCACGTTTTCTGAAATGCCGCTCTCCCGTCACTCTGGTTAAAGTGTTATGAAAAAAAAGGCTGTTGGGGGCTAGGGAGTATCGAGTTGATCATTATACATGAAGAAATAACCAATTTCATCGTTTGGTTTATGTTTTACACGCGTTTTAAATTTTATTGCCGAAATCGCTTTTTCTCGCCGAGATAAGCACGTTTTCTGAAATGCCGCTCTCCCGTCACTCTGGTTAAAGTGTTATGAAAAAAAAGGCTGTTGGGGGCTAGGGAGTATCGAGTTGATCATTATACATGAAGAAATAACCAATTTCATCGTTTGGTTTATGTTTTACACGCGTTTTAAATTTTATTGCCGAAATCGCTTTTTCTCGCCGAGATAAGCACGTTTTCTGAAATGCCGCTCTCCCGTCACTCTGGTTAAAGTGTTATGAAAAAAAAGGCTGTTGGGGGCTAGGGAGTATCGAGTTGATCATTATACATGAAGAAATAACCAATTTCATCGTTTGGTTTATGTTTTACACGCGTTTTAAATTTTATTGCCGAAATCGCTTTTTCTCGCCGAGATAAGCACGTTTTCTGAAATGCCGCTCTCCCGTCACTCTGGTTAAAGTGTTATGAAAAAAAAGGCTGTTGGGGGCTAGGGAGTATCGAGTTGATCATTATACATGAAGAAATAACCAATTTCATCGTTTGGTTTATGTTTTACACGCGTTTTAAATTTTATTGCCGAAATCGCTTTTTCTCGCCGAGATAAGCACGTTTTCTGAAATGCCGCTCTCCCGTCACTCTGGTTAAAGTGTTATGAAAAAAAAGGCTGTTGGGGGCTAGGGAGTATCGAGTTGATCATTATACATGAAGAAATAACCAATTTCATCGTTTGGTTTATGTTTTACACGCGTTTTAAATTTTATTGCCGAAATCGCTTTTTCTCGCCGAGATAAGCACGTTTTCTGAAATGCCGCTCTCCCGTCACTCTGGTTAAAGTGTTATGAAAAAAAAGGCTGTTGGGGGCTAGGGAGTATCGAGTTGATCATTATACATGAAGAAATAACCAATTTCATCGTTTGGTTTATGTTTTACACGCGTTTTAAATTTTATTGCCGAAATCGCTTTTTCTCGCCGAGATAAGCACGTTTTCTGAAATGCCGCTCTCCCGTCACTCTGGTTAAAGTGTTATGAAAAAAAAGGCTGTTGGGGGCTAGGGAGTATCGAGTTGATCATTATACATGAAGAAATAACCAATTTCATCGTTTGGTTTATGTTTTACACGCGTTTTAAATTTTATTGCCGAAATCGCTTTTTCTCGCCGAGATAAGCACGTTTTCTGAAATGCCGCTCTCCCGTCACTCTGGTTAAAGTGTTATGAAAAAAAAGGCTGTTGGGGGCTAGGGAGTATCGAGTTGATCATTATACATGAAGAAATAACCAATTTCATCGTTTGGTTTATGTTTTACACGCGTTTTAAATTTTATTGCCGAAATCGCTTTTTCTCGCCGAGATAAGCACGTTTTCTGAAATGCCGCTCTCCCGTCACTCTGGTTAAAGTGTTATGAAAAAAAAGGCTGTTGGGGGCTAGGGAGTATCGAGTTGATCATTATACATGAAGAAATAACCAATTTCATCGTTTGGTTTATGTTTTACACGCGTTTTAAATTTTATTGCCGAAATCGCTTTTTCTCGCCGAGATAAGCACGTTTTCTGAAATGCCGCTCTCCCGTCACTCTGGTTAAAGTGTTATGAAAAAAAAGGCTGTTGGGGGCTAGGGAGTATCGAGTTGATCATTATACATGAAGAAATAACCAATTTCATCGTTTGGTTTATGTTTTACACGCGTTTTAAATTTTATTGCCGAAATCGCTTTTTCTCGCCGAGATAAGCACGTTTTCTGAAATGCCGCTCTCCCGTCACTCTGGTTAAAGTGTTATGAAAAAAAAGGCTGTTGGGGGCTAGGGAGTATCGAGTTGATCATTATACATGAAGAAATAACCAATTTCATCGTTTGGTTTATGTTTTACACGCGTTTTAAATTTTATTGCCGAAATCGCTTTTTCTCGCCGAGATAAGCACGTTTTCTGAAATGCCGCTCTCCCGTCACTCTGGTTAAAGTGTTATGAAAAAAAGGCTGTTGGGGGCTAGGGAGTATCGAGTTGATCATTATACATGAAGAAATAACCAATTTCATCGTTTGGTTTATGTTTTACACGCGTTTTAAATTTTATTGCCGAAATCGCTTTTTCTCGCCGAGATAAGCACGTTTTCTGAAATGCCGCTCTCCCGTCACTCTGGTTAAAGTGTTATGAAAAAAAAGGCTGTTGGGGGCTAGGGAGTATCGAGTTGATCATTATACATGAAGAAATAACCAATTTCATCGTTTGGTTTATGTTTTACACGCGTTTTAAATTTTATTGCCGAAATCGCTTTTTCTCGCCGAGATAAGCACGTTTTCTGAAATGCCGCTCTCCCGTCACTCTGGTTAAAGTGTTATGAAAAAAAAGGCTGTTGGGGGCTAGGGAGTATCGAGTTGATCATTATACATGAAGAAATAACCAATTTCATCGTTTGGTTTATGTTTTACACGCGTTTTAAATTTTATTGCCGAAATCGCTTTTTCTCGCCGAGATAAGCACGTTTTCTGAAATGCCGCTCTCCCGTCACTCTGGTTAAAGTGTTATGAAAAAAAAGGCTGTTGGGGGCTAGGGAGTATCGAGTTGATCATTATACATGAAGAAATAACCAATTTCATCGTTTGGTTTATGTTTTACACGCGTTTTAAATTTTATTGCCGAAATCGCTTTTTCTCGCCGAGATAAGCACGTTTTCTGAAATGCCGCTCTCCCGTCACTCTGGTTAAAGTGTTATGAAAAAAAAGGCTGTTGGGGGCTAGGGAGTATCGAGTTGATCATTATACATGAAGAAATAACCAATTTCATCGTTTGGTTTATGTTTTACACGCGTTTTAAATTTTATTGCCGAAATCGCTTTTTCTCGCCGAGATAAGCACGTTTTCTGAAATGCCGCTCTCCCGTCACTCTGGTTAAAGTGTTATGAAAAAAAAGGCTGTTGGGGGCTAGGGAGTATCGAGTTGATCATTATACATGAAGAAATAACCAATTTCATCGTTTGGTTTATGTTTTACACGCGTTTTAAATTTTATTGCCGAAATCGCTTTTTCTCGCCGAGATAAGCACGTTTTCTGAAATGCCGCTCTCCCGTCACTCTGGTTAAAGTGTTATGAAAAAAAAGGCTGTTGGGGGCTAGGGAGTATCGAGTTGATCATTATACATGAAGAAATAACCAATTTCATCGTTTGGTTTATGTTTTACACGCGTTTTAAATTTTATTGCCGAAATCGCTTTTTCTCGCCGAGATAAGCACGTTTTCTGAAATGCCGCTCTCCCGTCACTCTGGTTAAAGTGTTATGAAAAAAAAGGCTGTTGGGGGCTAGGGAGTATCGAGTTGATCATTATACATGAAGAAATAACCAATTTCATCGTTTGGTTTATGTTTTACACGCGTTTTAAATTTTATTGCCGAAATCGCTTTTTCTCGCCGAGATAAGCACGTTTTCTGAAATGCCGCTCTCCCGTCACTCTGGTTAAAGTGTTATGAAAAAAAAGGCTGTTGGGGGCTAGGGAGTATCGAGTTGATCATTATACATGAAGAAATAACCAATTTCATCGTTTGGTTTATGTTTTACACGCGTTTTAAATTTTATTGCCGAAATCGCTTTTTCTCGCCGAGATAAGCACGTTTTCTGAAATGCCGCTCTCCCGTCACTCTGGTTAAAGTGTTATGAAAAAAAAGGCTGTTGGGGGCTAGGGAGTATCGAGTTGATCATTATACATGAAGAAATAACCAATTTCATCGTTTGGTTTATGTTTTACACGCGTTTTAAATTTTATTGCCGAAATCGCTTTTTCTCGCCGAGATAAGCACGTTTTCTGAAATGCCGCTCTCCCGTCACTCTGGTTAAAGTGTTATGAAAAAAAAGGCTGTTGGGGGCTAGGGAGTATCGAGTTGATCATTATACATGAAGAAATAACCAATTTCATCGTTTGGTTTATGTTTTACACGCGTTTTAAATTTTATTGCCGAAATCGCTTTTTCTCGCCGAGATAAGCACGTTTTCTGAAATGCCGCTCTCCCGTCACTCTGGTTAAAGTGTTATGAAAAAAAAGGCTGTTGGGGGCTAGGGAGTATCGAGTTGATCATTATACATGAAGAAATAACCAATTTCATCGTTTGGTTTATGTTTTACACGCGTTTTAAATTTTATTGCCGAAATCGCTTTTTCTCGCCGAGATAAGCACGTTTTCTGAAATGCCGCTCTCCCGTCACTCTGGTTAAAGTGTTATGAAAAAAAAGGCTGTTGGGGGCTAGGGAGTATCGAGTTGATCATTATACATGAAGAAATAACCAATTTCATCGTTTGGTTTATGTTTTACACGCGTTTTAAATTTTATTGCCGAAATCGCTTTTTCTCGCCGAGATAAGCACGTTTTCTGAAATGCCGCTCTCCCGTCACTCTGGTTAAAGTGTTATGAAAAAAAAGGCTGTTGGGGGCTAGGGAGTATCGAGTTGATCATTATACATGAAGAAATAACCAATTTCATCGTTTGGTTTATGTTTTACACGCGTTTTAAATTTTATTGCCGAAATCGCTTTTTCTCGCCGAGATAAGCACGTTTTCTGAAATGCCGCTCTCCCGTCACTCTGGTTAAAGTGTTATGAAAAAAAAGGCTGTTGGGGGCTAGGGAGTATCGAGTTGATCATTATACATGAAGAAATAACCAATTTCATCGTTTGGTTTATGTTTTACACGCGTTTTAAATTTTATTGCCGAAATCGCTTTTTCTCGCCGAGATAAGCACGTTTTCTGAAATGCCGCTCTCCCGTCACTCTGGTTAAAGTGTTATGAAAAAAAAGGCTGTTGGGGGCTAGGGAGTATCGAGTTGATCATTATACATGAAGAAATAACCAATTTCATCGTTTGGTTTATGTTTTACACGCGTTTTAAATTTTATTGCCGAAATCGCTTTTTCTCGCCGAGATAAGCACGTTTTCTGAAATGCCGCTCTCCCGTCACTCTGGTTAAAGTGTTATGAAAAAAAAGGCTGTTGGGGGCTAGGGAGTATCGAGTTGATCATTATACATGAAGAAATAACCAATTTCATCGTTTGGTTTATGTTTTACACGCGTTTTAAATTTTATTGCCGAAATCGCTTTTTCTCGCCGAGATAAGCACGTTTTCTGAAATGCCGCTCTCCCGTCACTCTGGTTAAAGTGTTATGAAAAAAAAGGCTGTTGGGGGCTAGGGAGTATCGAGTTGATCATTATACATGAAGAAATAACCAATTTCATCGTTTGGTTTATGTTTTACACGCGTTTTAAATTTTATTGCCGAAATCGCTTTTTCTCGCCGAGATAAGCACGTTTTCTGAAATGCCGCTCTCCCGTCACTCTGGTTAAAGTGTTATGAAAAAAAAGGCTGTTGGGGGCTAGGGAGTATCGAGTTGATCATTATACATGAAGAAATAACCAATTTCATCGTTTGGTTTATGTTTTACACGCGTTTTAAATTTTATTGCCGAAATCGCTTTTTCTCGCCGAGATAAGCACGTTTTCTGAAATGCCGCTCTCCCGTCACTCTGGTTAAAGTGTTATGAAAAAAAAGGCTGTTGGGGGCTAGGGAGTATCGAGTTGATCATTATACATGAAGAAATAACCAATTTCATCGTTTGGTTTATGTTTTACACGCGTTTTAAATTTTATTGCCGAAATCGCTTTTTCTCGCCGAGATAAGCACGTTTTCTGAAATGCCGCTCTCCCGTCACTCTGGTTAAAGTGTTATGAAAAAAAAGGCTGTTGGGGGCTAGGGAGTATCGAGTTGATCATTATACATGAAGAAATAACCAATTTCATCGTTTGGTTTATGTTTTACACGCGTTTTAAATTTTATTGCCGAAATCGCTTTTTCTCGCCGAGATAAGCACGTTTTCTGAAATGCCGCTCTCCCGTCACTCTGGTTAAAGTGTTATGAAAAAAAAAGGCTGTTGGGGGCTAGGGAGTATCGAGTTGATCATTATACGTGAAGAAATAACCAATTTCATCGTTTGGTTTAGGTTTTACACGCGTTTTAAATTTTATTGCCGAAATCGCTTTTTCTCGCCAAGATAAGCACGTTTTCTGAAATGCCGCTCTCCCGTCACTCTGGTTAAAGTGTTATGAAAAAAAAGGCTGTTGGGGGCTAGGGAGTATCGAGTTGATCATTATACATGAAGAAATAACCAATTTCATCGTTTGGTTTATGTTTTACACGCGTTTTAAATTTTATTGCCGAAATCGCTTTTTCTCGCCGAGATAAGCACGTTTTCTGAAATGCCGCTCTCCCGTCACTCTGGTTAAAGTGTTATGAAAAAAAAGGCTGTTGGGGGCTAGGGAGTATCGAGTTGATCATTATACATGAAGAAATAACCAATTTCATCGTTTGGTTTATGTTTTACACGCGTTTTAAATTTTATTGCCGAAATCGCTTTTTCTCGCCGAGATAAGCACGTTTTCTGAAATGCCGCTCTCCCGTCACTCTGGTTAAAGTGTTATGAAAAAAAAGGCTGTTGGGGGCTAGGGAGTATCGAGTTGATCATTATACATGAAGAAATAACCAATTTCATCGTTTGGTTTATGTTTTACACGCGTTTTAAATTTTATTGCCGAAATCGCTTTTTCTCGCCGAGATAAGCACGTTTTCTGAAATGCCGCTCTCCCGTCACTCTGGTTAAAGTGTTATGAAAAAAAAGGCTGTTGGGGGCTAGGAGTATCGAGTTGATCATTATACATGAAGAAATAACCAATTTCATCGTTTGGTTTATGTTTTACACGCGTTTTAAATTTTATTGCCGAAATCGCTTTTTCTCGCCGAGATAAGCACGTTTTCTGAAATGCCGCTCTCCCGTCACTCTGGTTAAAGTGTTATGAAAAAAAAGGCTGTTGGGGGCTAGGGAGTATCGAGTTGATCATTATACATGAAGAAATAACCAATTTCATCGTTTGGTTTATGTTTTACACGCGTTTTAAATTTTATTGCCGAAATCGCTTTTTCTCGCCGAGATAAGCACGTTTTCTGAAATGCCGCTCTCCCGTCACTCTGGTTAAAGTGTTATGAAAAAAAAGGCTGTTGGGGGCTAGGGAGTATCGAGTTGATCATTATACATGAAGAAATAACCAATTTCATCGTTTGGTTTATGTTTTACACGCGTTTTAAATTTTATTGCCGAAATCGCTTTTTCTCGCCGAGATAAGCACGTTTTCTGAAATGCCGCTCTCCCGTCACTCTGGTTAAAGTGTTATGAAAAAAAAGGCTGTTGGGGGCTAGGGAGTATCGAGTTGATCATTATACATGAAGAAATAACCAATTTCATCGTTTGGTTTATGTTTTACACGCGTTTTAAATTTTATTGCCGAAATCGCTTTTTCTCGCCGAGATAAGCACGTTTTCTGAAATGCCGCTCTCCCGTCACTCTGGTTAAAGTGTTATGAAAAAAAAGGCTGTTGGGGGCTAGGGAGTATCGAGTTGATCATTATACATGAAGAAATAACCAATTTCATCGTTTGGTTTATGTTTTACACGCGTTTTAAATTTTATTGCCGAAATCGCTTTTCTCGCCGAGATAAGCACGTTTTCTGAAATGCCGCTCTCCCGTCACTCTGGTTAAAGTGTTATGAAAAAAAGGCTGTTGGGGGCTAGGGAGTATCGAGTTGATCATTATACATGAAGAAATAACCAATTTCATCGTTTGGTTTATGTTTTACACGCGTTTTAAATTTTATTGCCGAAATCGCTTTTCTCGCCGAGATAAGCACGTTTTCTGAAATGCCGCTCTCCCGTCACTCTGGTTAAAGTGTTATGAAAAAAAAGGCTGTTGGGGGCTAGGGAGTATCGAGTTGATCATTATACATGAAGAAATAACCAATTTCATCGTTTGGTTTATGTTTTACACGCGTTTTAAATTTTATTGCCGAAATCGCTTTTTCTCGCCGAGATAAGCACGTTTTCTGAAATGCCGCTCTCCCGTCACTCTGGTTAAAGTGTTATGAAAAAAAAGGCTGTTGGGGGCTAGGGAGTATCGAGTTGATCATTATACATGAAGAAATAACCAATTTCATCGTTTGGTTTATGTTTTACACGCGTTTTAAATTTTATTGCCGAAATCGCTTTTTCTCGCCGAGATAAGCACGTTTTCTGAAATGCCGCTCTCCCGTCACTCTGGTTAAAGTGTTATGAAAAAAAAGGCTGTTGGGGGCTAGGGAGTATCGAGTTGATCATTATACATGAAGAAATAACCAATTTCATCGTTTGGTTTATGTTTTACACGCGTTTTAAATTTTATTGCCGAAATCGCTTTTTCTCGCCGAGATAAGCACGTTTTCTGAAATGCCGCTCTCCCGTCACTCTGGTTAAAGTGTTATGAAAAAAAAGGCTGTTGGGGGCTAGGGAGTATCGAGTTGATCATTATACATGAAGAAATAACCAATTTCATCGTTTGGTTTATGTTTTACACGCGTTTTAAATTTTATTGCCGAAATCGCTTTTTCTCGCCGAGATAAGCACGTTTTCTGAAATGCCGCTCTCCCGTCACTCTGGTTAAAGTGTTATGAAAAAAAAGGCTGTTGGGGGCTAGGGAGTATCGAGTTGATCATTATACATGAAGAAATAACCAATTTCATCGTTTGGTTTATGTTTTACACGCGTTTTAAATTTTATTGCCGAAATCGCTTTTTCTCGCCGAGATAAGCACGTTTTCTGAAATGCCGCTCTCCCGTCACTCTGGTTAAAGTGTTATGAAAAAAAAGGCTGTTGGGGGCTAGGGAGTATCGAGTTGATCATTATACATGAAGAAATAACCAATTTCATCGTTTGGTTTATGTTTTACACGCGTTTTAAATTTTATTGCCGAAATCGCTTTTTCTCGCCGAGATAAGCACGTTTTCTGAAATGCCGCTCTCCCGTCACTCTGGTTAAAGTGTTATGAAAAAAAAGGCTGTTGGGGGCTAGGGAGTATCGAGTTGATCATTATACATGAAGAAATAACCAATTTCATCGTTTGGTTTATGTTTTACACGCGTTTTTAAATTTTATTGCCGAAATCGCTTTTTCTCGCCGAGATAAGCACGTTTTCTGAAATGCCGCTCTCCCGTCACTCTGGTTAAAGTGTTATGAAAAAAAAGGCTGTTGGGGGCTAGGGAGTATCGAGTTGATCATTATACATGAAGAAATAACCAATTTCATCGTTTGGTTTATGTTTTACACGCGTTTTAAATTTTATTGCCGAAATCGCTTTTTCTCGCCGAGATAAGCACGTTTTCTGAAATGCCGCTCTCCCGTCACTCTGGTTAAAGTGTTATGAAAAAAAAGGCTGTTGGGGGCTAGGGAGTATCGAGTTGATCATTATACATGAAGAAATAACCAATTTCATCGTTTGGTTTATGTTTTACACGCGTTTTAAATTTTATTGCCGAAATCGCTTTTTCTCGCCGAGATAAGCACGTTTTCTGAAATGCCGCTCTCCCGTCACTCTGGTTAAAGTGTTATGAAAAAAAAGGCTGTTGGGGGCTAGGGAGTATCGAGTTGATCATTATACATGAAGAAATAACCAATTTCATCGTTTGGTTTATGTTTTACACGCGTTTTAAATTTTATTGCCGAAATCGCTTTTTCTCGCCGAGATAAGCACGTTTTCTGAAATGCCGCTCTCCCGTCACTCTGGTTAAAGTGTTATGAAAAAAAAGGCTGTTGGGGGCTAGGGAGTATCGAGTTGATCATTATACATGAAGAAATAACCAATTTCATCGTTTGGTTTATGTTTTACACGCGTTTTAAATTTTATTGCCGAAATCGCTTTTTCTCGCCGAGATAAGCACGTTTTCTGAAATGCCGCTCTCCCGTCACTCTGGTTAAAGTGTTATGAAAAAAAAGGCTGTTGGGGGCTAGGGAGTATCGAGTTGATCATTATACATGAAGAAATAACCAATTTCATCGTTTGGTTTATGTTTTACACGCGTTTTAAATTTTATTGCCGAAATCGCTTTTTCTCGCCGAGATAAGCACGTTTTCTGAAATGCCGCTCTCCCGTCACTCTGGTTAAAGTGTTATGAAAAAAAAGGCTGTTGGGGGCTAGGGAGTATCGAGTTGATCATTATACATGAAGAAATAACCAATTTCATCGTTTGGTTTATGTTTTACACGCGTTTTAAATTTTATTGCCGAAATCGCTTTTTCTCGCCGAGATAAGCACGTTTTCTGAAATGCCGCTCTCCCGTCACTCTGGTTAAAGTGTTATGAAAAAAAAGGCTGTTGGGGGCTAGGGAGTATCGAGTTGATCATTATACATGAAGAAATAACCAATTTCATCGTTTGGTTTATGTTTTACACGCGTTTTAAATTTTATTGCCGAAATCGCTTTTTCTCGCCGAGATAAGCACGTTTTCTGAAATGCCGCTCTCCCGTCACTCTGGTTAAAGTGTTATGAAAAAAAAGGCTGTTGGGGGCTAGGGAGTATCGAGTTGATCATTATACATGAAGAAATAACCAATTTCATCGTTTGGTTTATGTTTTACACGCGTTTTAAATTTTATTGCCGAAATCGCTTTTTCTCGCCGAGATAAGCACGTTTTCTGAAATGCCGCTCTCCCGTCACTCTGGTTAAAGTGTTATGAAAAAAAAGGCTGTTGGGGGCTAGGGAGTATCGAGTTGATCATTATACATGAAGAAATAACCAATTTCATCGTTTGGTTTATGTTTTACACGCGTTTTAAATTTTATTGCCGAAATCGCTTTTTCTCGCCGAGATAAGCACGTTTTCTGAAATGCCGCTCTCCCGTCACTCTGGTTAAAGTGTTATGAAAAAAAAGGCTGTTGGGGGCTAGGGAGTATCGAGTTGATCATTATACATGAAGAAATAACCAATTTCATCGTTTGGTTTATGTTTTACACGCGTTTTAAATTTTATTGCCGAAATCGCTTTTTCTCGCCGAGATAAGCACGTTTTCTGAAATGCCGCTCTCCCGTCACTCTGGTTAAAGTGTTATGAAAAAAAGGCTGTTGGGGGCTAGGGAGTATCGAGTTGATCATTATACATGAAGAAATAACCAATTTCATCGTTTGGTTTATGTTTTACACGCGTTTTAAATTTTATTGCCGAAATCGCTTTTTCTCGCCGAGATAAGCACGTTTTCTGAAATGCCGCTCTCCCGTCACTCTGGTTAAAGTGTTATGAAAAAAAAGGCTGTTGGGGGCTAGGGAGTATCGAGTTGATCATTATACATGAAGAAATAACCAATTTCATCGTTTGGTTTATGTTTTACACGCGTTTTAAATTTTATTGCCGAAATCGCTTTTTCTCGCCGAGATAAGCACGTTTTCTGAAATGCCGCTCTCCCGTCACTCTGGTTAAAGTGTTATGAAAAAAAAGGCTGTTGGGGGCTAGGGAGTATCGAGTTGATCATTATACATGAAGAAATAACCAATTTCATCGTTTGGTTTATGTTTTACACGCGTTTTAAATTTTATTGCCGAAATCGCTTTTTCTCGCCGAGATAAGCACGTTTTCTGAAATGCCGCTCTCCCGTCACTCTGGTTAAAGTGTTATGAAAAAAAAGGCTGTTGGGGGCTAGGGAGTATCGAGTTGATCATTATACATGAAGAAATAACCAATTTCATCGTTTGGTTTATGTTTTACACGCGTTTTAAATTTTATTGCCGAAATCGCTTTTTCTCGCCGAGATAAGCACGTTTTCTGAAATGCCGCTCTCCCGTCACTCTGGTTAAAGTGTTATGAAAAAAAAGGCTGTTGGGGGCTAGGGAGTATCGAGTTGATCATTATACATGAAGAAATAACCAATTTCATCGTTTGGTTTATGTTTTACACGCGTTTTAAATTTTATTGCCGAAATCGCTTTTTCTCGCCGAGATAAGCACGTTTTCTGAAATGCCGCTCTCCCGTCACTCTGGTTAAAGTGTTATGAAAAAAAAGGCTGTTGGGGGCTAGGGAGTATCGAGTTGATCATTATACATGAAGAAATAACCAATTTCATCGTTTGGTTTATGTTTTACACGCGTTTTAAATTTTATTGCCGAAATCGCTTTTTCTCGCCGAGATAAGCACGTTTTCTGAAATGCCGCTCTCCCGTCACTCTGGTTAAAGTGTTATGAAAAAAAAGGCTGTTGGGGGCTAGGGAGTATCGAGTTGATCATTATACATGAAGAAATAACCAATTTCATCGTTTGGTTTATGTTTTACACGCGTTTTAAATTTTATTGCCGAAATCGCTTTTTCTCGCCGAGATAAGCACGTTTTCTGAAATGCCGCTCTCCCGTCACTCTGGTTAAAGTGTTATGAAAAAAAAGGCTGTTGGGGGCTAGGGAGTATCGAGTTGATCATTATACATGAAGAAATAACCAATTTCATCGTTTGGTTTATGTTTTACACGCGTTTTAAATTTTATTGCCGAAATCGCTTTTTCTCGCCGAGATAAGCACGTTTTCTGAAATGCCGCTCTCCCGTCACTCTGGTTAAAGTGTTATGAAAAAAAAGGCTGTTGGGGGCTAGGGAGTATCGAGTTGATCATTATACATGAAGAAATAACCAATTTCATCGTTTGGTTTATGTTTTACACGCGTTTTAAATTTTATTGCCGAAATCGCTTTTTCTCGCCGAGATAAGCACGTTTTCTGAAATGCCGCTCTCCCGTCACTCTGGTTAAAGTGTTATGAAAAAAAAGGCTGTTGGGGGCTAGGGAGTATCGAGTTGATCATTATACATGAAGAAATAACCAATTTCATCGTTTGGTTTATGTTTTACACGCGTTTTAAATTTTATTGCCGAAATCGCTTTTTCTCGCCGAGATAAGCACGTTTTCTGAAATGCCGCTCTCCCGTCACTCTGGTTAAAGTGTTATGAAAAAAAAGGCTGTTGGGGGCTAGGGAGTATCGAGTTGATCATTATACATGAAGAAATAACCAATTTCATCGTTTGGTTTATGTTTTACACGCGTTTTAAATTTTATTGCCGAAATCGCTTTTTCTCGCCGAGATAAGCACGTTTTCTGAAATGCCGCTCTCCCGTCACTCTGGTTAAAGTGTTATGAAAAAAAAGGCTGTTGGGGGCTAGGGAGTATCGAGTTGATCATTATACATGAAGAAATAACCAATTTCATCGTTTGGTTTATGTTTTACACGCGTTTTAAATTTTATTGCCGAAATCGCTTTTTCTCGCCGAGATAAGCACGTTTTCTGAAATGCCGCTCTCCCGTCACTCTGGTTAAAGTGTTATGAAAAAAAAGGCTGTTGGGGGCTAGGGAGTATCGAGTTGATCATTATACATGAAGAAATAACCAATTTCATCGTTTGGTTTATGTTTTACACGCGTTTTAAATTTTATTGCCGAAATCGCTTTTTCTCGCCGAGATAAGCACGTTTTCTGAAATGCCGCTCTCCCGTCACTCTGGTTAAAGTGTTATGAAAAAAAAGGCTGTTGGGGGCTAGGGAGTATCGAGTTGATCATTATACATGAAGAAATAACCAATTTCATCGTTTGGTTTATGTTTTACACGCGTTTTAAATTTTATTGCCGAAATCGCTTTTTCTCGCCGAGATAAGCACGTTTTCTGAAATGCCGCTCTCCCGTCACTCTGGTTAAAGTGTTATGAAAAAAAAGGCTGTTGGGGGCTAGGGAGTATCGAGTTGATCATTATACATGAAGAAATAACCAATTTCATCGTTTGGTTTATGTTTTACACGCGTTTTAAATTTTATTGCCGAAATCGCTTTTTCTCGCCGAGATAAGCACGTTTTCTGAAATGCCGCTCTCCCGTCACTCTGGTTAAAGTGTTATGAAAAAAAAGGCTGTTGGGGGCTAGGGAGTATCGAGTTGATCATTATACATGAAGAAATAACCAATTTCATCGTTTGGTTTATGTTTTACACGCGTTTTAAATTTTATTGCCGAAATCGCTTTTTCTCGCCGAGATAAGCACGTTTTCTGAAATGCCGCTCTCCCGTCACTCTGGTTAAAGTGTTATGAAAAAAAAGGCTGTTGGGGGCTAGGGAGTATCGAGTTGATCATTATACATGAAGAAATAACCAATTTCATCGTTTGGTTTATGTTTTACACGCGTTTTAAATTTTATTGCCGAAATCGCTTTTTCTCGCCGAGATAAGCACGTTTTCTGAAATGCCGCTCTCCCGTCACTCTGGTTAAAGTGTTATGAAAAAAAAGGCTGTTGGGGGCTAGGGAGTATCGAGTTGATCATTATACATGAAGAAATAACCAATTTCATCGTTTGGTTTATGTTTTACACGCGTTTTAAATTTTATTGCCGAAATCGCTTTTTCTCGCCGAGATAAGCACGTTTTCTGAAATGCCGCTCTCCCGTCACTCTGGTTAAAGTGTTATGAAAAAAAAGGCTGTTGGGGGCTAGGGAGTATCGAGTTGATCATTATACATGAAGAAATAACCAATTTCATCGTTTGGTTTATGTTTTACACGCGTTTTAAATTTTATTGCCGAAATCGCTTTTTCTCGCCGAGATAAGCACGTTTTCTGAAATGCCGCTCTCCCGTCACTCTGGTTAAAGTGTTATGAAAAAAAAGGCTGTTGGGGGCTAGGGAGTATCGAGTTGATCATTATACATGAAGAAATAACCAATTTCATCGTTTGGTTTATGTTTTACACGCGTTTTAAATTTTATTGCCGAAATCGCTTTTTCTCGCCGAGATAAGCACGTTTTCTGAAATGCCGCTCTCCCGTCACTCTGGTTAAAGTGTTATGAAAAAAAAGGCTGTTGGGGGCTAGGGAGTATCGAGTTGATCATTATACATGAAGAAATAACCAATTTCATCGTTTGGTTTATGTTTTACACGCGTTTTAAATTTTATTGCCGAAATCGCTTTTTCTCGCCGAGATAAGCACGTTTTCTGAAATGCCGCTCTCCCGTCACTCTGGTTAAAGTGTTATGAAAAAAAAGGCTGTTGGGGGCTAGGGAGTATCGAGTTGATCATTATACATGAAGAAATAACCAATTTCATCGTTTGGTTTATGTTTTACACGCGTTTTAAATTTTATTGCCGAAATCGCTTTTTCTCGCCGAGATAAGCACGTTTTCTGAAATGCCGCTCTCCCGTCACTCTGGTTAAAGTGTTATGAAAAAAAAAGGCTGTTGGGGGCTAGGGAGTATCGAGTTGATCATTATACATGAAGAAATAACCAATTTCATCGTTTGGTTTATGTTTTACACGCGTTTTAAATTTTATTGCCGAAATCGCTTTTTCTCGCCGAGATAAGCACGTTTTCTGAAATGCCGCTCTCCCGTCACTCTGGTTAAAGTGTTATGAAAAAAAAAGGCTGTTGGGGGCTAGGGAGTATCGAGTTGATCATTATACATGAAGAAATAACCAATTTCATCGTTTGGTTTATGTTTTACACGCGTTTTAAATTTTATTGCCGAAATCGCTTTTTCTCGCCGAGATAAGCACGTTTTCTGAAATGCCGCTCTCCCGTCACTCTGGTTAAAGTGTTATGAAAAAAAAGGCTGTTGGGGGCTAGGGAGTATCGAGTTGATCATTATACATGAAGAAATAACCAATTTCATCGTTTGGTTTATGTTTTACACGCGTTTTAAATTTTATTGCCGAAATCGCTTTTTCTCGCCGAGATAAGCACGTTTTCTGAAATGCCGCTCTCCCGTCACTCTGGTTAAAGTGTTATGAAAAAAAAGGCTGTTGGGGGCTAGGGAGTATCGAGTTGATCATTATACATGAAGAAATAACCAATTTCATCGTTTGGTTTATGTTTTACACGCGTTTTAAATTTTATTGCCGAAATCGCTTTTTCTCGCCGAGATAAGCACGTTTTCTGAAATGCCGCTCTCCCGTCACTCTGGTTAAAGTGTTATGAAAAAAAAGGCTGTTGGGGGCTAGGGAGTATCGAGTTGATCATTATACATGAAGAAATAACCAATTTCATCGTTTGGTTTATGTTTTACACGCGTTTTAAATTTTATTGCCGAAATCGCTTTTTCTCGCCGAGATAAGCACGTTTTCTGAAATGCCGCTCTCCCGTCACTCTGGTTAAAGTGTTATGAAAAAAAAGGCTGTTGGGGGCTAGGGAGTATCGAGTTGATCATTATACATGAAGAAATAACCAATTTCATCGTTTGGTTTATGTTTTACACGCGTTTTAAATTTTATTGCCGAAATCGCTTTTTCTCGCCGAGATAAGCACGTTTTCTGAAATGCCGCTCTCCCGTCACTCTGGTTAAAGTGTTATGAAAAAAAAGGCTGTTGGGGGCTAGGGAGTATCGAGTTGATCATTATACATGAAGAAATAACCAATTTCATCGTTTGGTTTATGTTTTACACGCGTTTTAAATTTTATTGCCGAAATCGCTTTTTCTCGCCGAGATAAGCACGTTTTCTGAAATGCCGCTCTCCCGTCACTCTGGTTAAAGTGTTATGAAAAAAAAGGCTGTTGGGGGCTAGGGAGTATCGAGTTGATCATTATACATGAAGAAATAACCAATTTCATCGTTTGGTTTATGTTTTACACGCGTTTTAAATTTTATTGCCGAAATCGCTTTTTCTCGCCGAGATAAGCACGTTTTCTGAAATGCCGCTCTCCGTCACTCTGGTTAAAGTGTTATGAAAAAAAGGCTGTTGGGGGCTAGGGAGTATCGAGTTGATCATTATACATGAAGAAATAACCAATTTCATCGTTTGGTTTATGTTTTACACGCGTTTTAAATTTTATTGCCGAAATCGCTTTTTCTCGCCGAGATAAGCACGTTTTCTGAAATGCCGCTCTCCCGTCACTCTGGTTAAAGTGTTATGAAAAAAAAGGCTGTTGGGGGCTAGGGAGTATCGAGTTGATCATTATACATGAAGAAATAACCAATTTCATCGTTTGGTTTATGTTTTACACGCGTTTTAAATTTTATTGCCGAAATCGCTTTTTCTCGCCGAGATAAGCACGTTTTCTGAAATGCCGCTCTCCCGTCACTCTGGTTAAAGTGTTATGAAAAAAAAGGCTGTTGGGGGCTAGGGAGTATCGAGTTGATCATTATACATGAAGAAATAACCAATTTCATCGTTTGGTTTATGTTTTACACGCGTTTTAAATTTTATTGCCGAAATCGCTTTTTCTCGCCGAGATAAGCACGTTTTCTGAAATGCCGCTCTCCCGTCACTCTGGTTAAAGTGTTATGAAAAAAAAGGCTGTTGGGGGCTAGGGAGTATCGAGTTGATCATTATACATGAAGAAATAACCAATTTCATCGTTTGGTTTATGTTTTACACGCGTTTTAAATTTTATTGCCGAAATCGCTTTTTCTCGCCGAGATAAGCACGTTTTCTGAAATGCCGCTCTCCCGTCACTCTGGTTAAAGTGTTATGAAAAAAAAGGCTGTTGGGGGCTAGGGAGTATCGAGTTGATCATTATACATGAAGAAATAACCAATTTCATCGTTTGGTTTATGTTTTACACGCGTTTTAAATTTTATTGCCGAAATCGCTTTTTCTCGCCGAGATAAGCACGTTTTCTGAAATGCCGCTCTCCCGTCACTCTGGTTAAAGTGTTATGAAAAAAAAGGCTGTTGGGGGCTAGGGAGTATCGAGTTGATCATTATACATGAAGAAATAACCAATTTCATCGTTTGGTTTATGTTTTACACGCGTTTTAAATTTTATTGCCGAAATCGCTTTTTCTCGCCGAGATAAGCACGTTTTCTGAAATGCCGCTCTCCCGTCACTCTGGTTAAAGTGTTATGAAAAAAAAGGCTGTTGGGGGCTAGGGAGTATCGAGTTGATCATTATACATGAAGAAATAACCAATTTCATCGTTTGGTTTATGTTTTACACGCGTTTTAAATTTTATTGCCGAAATCGCTTTTTCTCGCCGAGATAAGCACGTTTTCTGAAATGCCGCTCTCCCGTCACTCTGGTTAAAGTGTTATGAAAAAAAAAGGCTGTTGGGGGCTAGGGAGTATCGAGTTGATCATTATACATGAAGAAATAACCAATTTCATCGTTTGGTTTATGTTTTACACGCGTTTTAAATTTTATTGCCGAAATCGCTTTTTCTCGCCGAGATAAGCACGTTTTCTGAAATGCCGCTCTCCCGTCACTCTGGTTAAAGTGTTATGAAAAAAAAAGGCTGTTGGGGGCTAGGGAGTATCGAGTTGATCATTATACATGAAGAAATAACCAATTTCATCGTTTGGTTTATGTTTTACACGCGTTTTAAATTTTATTGCCGAAATCGCTTTTTCTCGCCGAGATAAGCACGTTTTCTGAAATGCCGCTCTCCCGTCACTCTGGTTAAAGTGTTATGAAAAAAAAGGCTGTTGGGGGGCTAGGGAGTATCGAGTTGATCATTATACATGAAGAAATAACCAATTTCATCGTTTGGTTTATGTTTTACACGCGTTTGAAATTTTATTGCCGAAATCGCTTTTTCCTCGCCGAGATAAGCACGTTTTCTGAAATGCCGCTCTCCCGTCACTCTGGTTAAAGTGTTATGAAAAAAAAGGCTGTTGGGGGCTAGGGAGTATCGAGTTGATCATTATACATGAAGAAATAACCAATTTCATCGTTTGGTTATGTTTTACACGCGTTTTAAATTTTATTGCCGAAATCGCTTTTTCTCGCCGAGATAAGCACGTTTTCTGAAATGCCGCTCTCCCGTCACTCTGGTTAAAGTGTTATGAAAAAAAAGGCTGTTGGGGGCTAGGAGTATCGAGTTGATCATTATACATGAAGAAATAACCAATTTCATCGTTTGGTTTATGTTTTACACGCGTTTTAAATTTTATTGCCGAAATCGCTTTTTCTCGCCGAGATAAGCACGTTTTCTGAAATGCCGCTCTCCCGTCACTCTGGTTAAAGTGTTATGAAAAAAAAGGCTGTTGGGGGCTAGGGAGTATCGAGTTGATCATTATACATGAAGAAATAACCAATTTCATCGTTTGGTTTATGTTTTACACGCGTTTTAAATTTTATTGCCGAAATCGCTTTTTCTCGCCGAGATAAGCACGTTTTCTGAAATGCCGCTCTCCCGTCACTCTGGTTAAAGTGTTATGAAAAAAAAGGCTGTTGGGGGCTAGGGAGTATCGAGTTGATCATTATACATGAAGAAATAACCAATTTCATCGTTTGGTTTATGTTTTACACGCGTTTTAAATTTTATTGCCGAAATCGCTTTTTCTCGCCGAGATAAGCACGTTTTCTGAAATGCCGCTCTCCCGTCACTCTGGTTAAAGTGTTATGAAAAAAAAGGCTGTTGGGGGCTAGGGAGTATCGAGTTGATCATTATACATGAAGAAATAACCAATTTCATCGTTTGGTTTATGTTTTACACGCGTTTTAAATTTTATTGCCGAAATCGCTTTTTCTCGCCGAGATAAGCACGTTTTCTGAAATGCCGCTCTCCCGTCACTCTGGTTAAAGTGTTATGAAAAAAAAGGCTGTTGGGGGCTAGGGAGTATCGAGTTGATCATTATACATGAAGAAATAACCAATTTCATCGTTTGGTTTATGTTTTACACGCGTTTTAAATTTTATTGCCGAAATCGCTTTTTCTCGCCGAGATAAGCACGTTTTCTGAAATGCCGCTCTCCCGTCACTCTGGTTAAAGTGTTATGAAAAAAAAGGCTGTTGGGGGCTAGGGAGTATCGAGTTGATCATTATACATGAA
>NW_028232598.1:0-26710 GCF_054491065.1 Syngnathus leptorhynchus | reverse complement strand
TAGAGGTATTGGTAAAAGTAACCGGTACTTCTGCACATGGTGGCGGAGTGTAGGTAAAGGAAGCCATGTTGTTACAGTCTAAGCCACAATCGTCACTACAGACAACGGTAAGATTACTAACCGCAAGGTTGACACTACGGGAAGAATCTACGGAGGCTACAGCAAGGCTTGTGGTGTAAACGGGATCTGGATAGGTTAAGGCCAAGTCCATTCCCAAGTTTTCACTTGGACAATTGCCTGTCAGCTCTCCATTTGCATTGAGTTTAATCAAATACAAATCTCTGTCCTCTACTGCTGATCCTACTTCTACGTTATAACCAGCCATCATATATCCACCATCAGCTGTGTTAAGAAGCTAATAGGTCGATCTTCGTTATAGAGGCCAATTTTCTCATTGATTCCGCTAGTTTGGCTAAAGATCAATGCATCCCAGTTGGAAGGACTTGCATCCGTATTAAACCAACCATTAAATACTACATTACCATTAGGCAATTCTACAGATCGTAAGAAACGGTGGTAGCGTCCGGCGACACCCGTTGACCATCCTCTTGCAATTACTTTATTTCCATTGGCATCCAATTCCAATTCAAGTGCATTGGCATCAATGTGGTTAAAACCAGAACCAATCGCAGCGAGTCCAGAAATCATCAAGTGTCCATTTTGAAGCTCGATAATACCGTTGGCAGCATTGTTTTGATTGTTTCCAGTACCAAATGCTCTTTGCCCAAATGATATCACCATTGCTTGCATTGACTTTGTAAACTCCTACATCGTGTAGCGCATTAAATGTTCCGTTTTCTCCACGGAAAGTGGTTACTGCTACAATGTTATTATCACTAGTTTCGATTACTCCTGTAATAGCATCTGTTTGATTTCCAGCTCCGTAAGGGAAACCGTAAATCTTACTCCATTGTAGTGTTCCACTAGCATTGACGCTGATGAGGTAACCATCATTGTAATCATTGGTGAAATTTTGGTGAATACGGCTACCAATAATGAATCCTCCATTAGATTTTTCCAAACTAAATGTCGAGAAGGTATTGGAAGGAAGGTTCAAATCAGAACCGATGAAACTATTCTCCCAAATCTTGTTTCCTTGTGGATCAATCTTCATGATAAATACATCCCGTCGATTGGATTCTAATTTATTCGTGTATCCACTGACGAAGTAGTTTCCATCTGCCGTCGCAACGATAGAGGATGCTCCCTCATTCGTTCCGTTACCTCCGTAAAGGTTGACCCAAATAGGATCTCCCGCAGCATTTAATCTAGCGACTAGGGCTTCTTCTTCCAAGGATGGTGAAGCTCCAGGGTCACTAGTGTGGCGACCTACAGCCATATACCCTCCATCTGGAGTAGGGACAATAGCACTATAAATATCTTCAAAGTCCTCCGTTCCACATACTCTTTTGTATTCTGGTGGAGGTGAGGCCTGCACTGATCTCACTTGTGGAGTATCTTCTGCACCAGCTAGTGCTGGATCAGGAGTATTATTAGCAGCAAGTTTTGCATTTGGTGAATCGCTGGTGCTGCTTTCTTCTTCACTATCTGTAGCTGGCAGAATTACGTTACATGGATTAGCACAAGGGTCTAAAGCCACTGCAGAGTAATAGGTTAGTCCAGCAGGTACTTCTAAGGAATGTTTTCCAGTGTGTGCTTCTTCACTACTCAAATTAGCCGTAGTAATCTTTTGGTTGTTGTTGGTGAAGATTTCCATGTGTTTGCGGTAATCCGCATCGTCGCAGTCTTCTTCAAACACATACTCTTCAAATGCTTCGTTGTACAGCTCTGCATAAGTGGAGTTGCTGGCAACAATAGTTGGCATAGAGTTTTTGTATCCAAAATGTGCTGCGGTAGGAATACAAAGGGCATTAAAGGATTCCAATGCATTACCATTTTTATCGTATTTAGAAATCTCTTCGCCAAGTATCCAGGTATTCAATTTACAGACCCATTTGTTTTGGGAACTACTATATTCCCATCCACTAAAGTAGTCTTGTAGTACTCCATCGTAAGTTCCATAAACTCCAGTGTTAGTAGAAGAAGAAATGGAGGTAAAGGCACCATTCGCCCCACGTAATTTTTTAGGGGTATACGTTTGATATGGGACGCCATTGCCCAAGAGCTCCTTCTATGTAAGGATTGTTTTGGGTTTTGACAGGTGTTCTTACAACAGGGCTTTGAAAAACATCACATTCTACTGGGAAATCAGATTTATAAGTAGAGGCACTAGATGCCAATACCCCGTCTGTAAGTCCTGCATTTGGAATCTGTCCTGACGCTAGTGGGTTAAGCAACGTTTGGGTTTGTTGTACTGAAGACCCTAGCATATTTCTATTTCCTGAACGAAGAACTTTTAGATCTACGGCAGTAGTAGAAGTATAAGGTGCTCCGTCACGATCAATCAATGTAAATTGAGATGCTGATTTTGAGCGGACAGCATAGACTCGATCGTTTTGAATTACGCCCCCAACAGATACCATTAATTCATCTCCAGCTCTGATCGCTCCAGCAGCTTCACTATCAGAAACCAAACCATCTGCAATCGAGACATTTTCTATCGTAGTATTGAGGTTGTCACTAGCATGGCCCATGTATGGATACACCCAGTGAGCAGGAGTAGTAAAAGAGTAAATCGGATCGTCGTGTTCATTGTAAGTTTTGTTGATCAAAACATTACCCGTCTCCGAATCATAGGCTACATTCTCTGTGAGAATTTTAGACCCATCTTGAATCACTTCTACATTGTTCAGTACGCCATTACGGTGAATAACTTTAGTGGTAACTGCAGCTGCGAGTCCCGTTTCTTCTTTATTAGAATTCGGGAAGAGCGTAGGTACAATAACAGGGAAAATGAAAGCCATAAAGAAATCTCCAGAAATTCTTAGTTCCTGTTCCTTCCGTAACGTTTCTTTCTTTAAATGTTTCTTGCCAAAGATCAAACTCAACGCCACGCCAATCTCTCTACCTGAGGTAAGGGATCCATCGTTGTTGATCAACTTGACTTTATTGTCTAATGCTTTGGTTTCTCCTGATCCTGCTTTCAATTGGTAATTGTAAGTAGTACTTGACAGGAGTTGTTCGTTTTTATCATAAACAGTAACCCGTTTTTGCTTACCATGCATGTCATTCAACTCGATGCTATAACCTTGCGACATCGACACCAATTCCTTGTTTTGAATTTTCAAGAATTTGAGGATTGGATTGGTTTTCAATCGTCGGGGTAAGACCTGCGAAGTAGTTACTTTAGTCGGGAAGTCTTTTGCGGTATAGAATTCATTTTCGGTATACCCACTTTGAGTCCTGATCAAATTCGGAACATCATTAGCCACATTGATGACCCTTACTTTTTGATACCCAATAGATGGTGCAGGGAATAACGATTCTCCAAAAGGAGTTTCACTATAGAACAAATTCTTTGGTCCTAATAAATATTTCTCTGCGTAAGGCAATGGTTGCTTCATTAGGTTTTCTTCGCCACCTGCAGCAGGCTCATAAGAGGCTACCCCACTAGACACGTTTCTCACTACTCCATCGATTTCTTTCTCCATGGTGTATTCGTAACGCTGACCATATTCAGAATCACCGCCAATTCCATCAAAGCCCCAATTGTCATTAATCGTAATTTTCTGTACTCTTGAACTGCCCCCAAGTTTTTTGAAATCGGGGTTAGCCAATCGTACCCAAGATGCATGCTGGGTATTTTTGATTGTCTTTGACCATCCTTTTTTCATCGCTACATGTTCAAATCCTTTAAACAATTTTCGGATTTCTTTTCCGGCATTGAAAATAGATTTGAAGAAGGCGATACCCGGATTATTGGTATTCATATGTGGATAGATCACCTCAGGCAATTGCAGACGCAAAATCTGGAATCCTGCAAAAGCAATCGGATGTACATCTCGTTTTCTAGAATCTTTAAGGTATTTCACCGGAATCAGGATACGGCTATCCGTTTTTTGAATAACACTTAAACTTGGATCTTTCTTAAAGTATCCTTTGACCCTTTCGAAAGAATTCGAATTCTTAGGATTCAATTTCACTTCCATGTCGAAATAGATGTCTCCAACATCTTCAAAGTAGCGCTGTAATAATTCGTTATCATTACCAACAGGTACGGTTGCATTACTAGGCAGATCGACTACCACATATTTTTTCGCGGACGTACCCGAATAAATATCTTGATTAATCGTCCCGTTCGGGGTATTGGTAAACCCTTCTACCCTCATCATCTGACCGGCCCGTTTATTCTGCACATAGGCATAGTCGTCAGGCTCGTAGGTTACCCTAATTGTCGCACCAGTTGGGAGATCAACTTTATTTAAACTCCATGCACCAGCGTTTTGACTTGCTACTTCTGCATCCCCTTGTAGGACATAAGGATACTCTTGAATATTTGGATAACCATTGGTGCCTCCTGGATTAACTTGTGGATATCCCCAACGATTGTACAAGCCCATTTTGTAACCTATAGCTGGGCCTGGCTTGTAATCAAACACGTAAGGACTCAAGGCACCTCTATCACTATTCTGATAAGTAAAGTGGATGGACTTTAAAGTAAGTTTACCACCATTATTATCCATGTGATTTGGTACTCCTTGGCACAAAGAATAATCATAGGTAAAGTGAACGGTTTTGAGCGGCACTGGACCATTTGGATTATTACTCAATTCTGATTTGGTAAAAATCTGGATACTATCCAATTGCAATACTCTTTCGCCATTGTTAGCGGCCTTTCCACCATCAATACCTGCTACACCTAATCCATCTCTTCTTTCAGAAGTAAAAAACTGTGCAACTTTAGTTCTAGATTCAATGGAATGGACATACCACAATTCTTTTTCTCCATAAACGAAACTCGCTTTATTGTCATTGACATCAGAGTTGAAACCTTTGTGAAATTGTGCTTTTTTGTTTTGGAAAGGAATCCGCCATTTGAAATTGTCGTCGTGCAAATGGTAGTTTAATTTGATGGCATTCCCTAAATCGTCATCGGTTATCCCGTCTCCTGTTTTGTCCACATAGTCAGCAGATAGCATAGAGGTCAAGAGAAAAGAGTGAGCGTAAGCTGGCATATCATTAGACTCATAATAGCTTTCGCGACCTGCGCTGTTGCTCGTAGAATTTTCACTGGTAGAGTAGCTTACTAAACCAAAATTATCATCCGTTTGAGTGGCATTACCAGTACCGCTTACATTAAAGGTCGCATCGTATTGGCGTAGGTTCTTAACCGGTAAGCCATATACATATCTAGAACCATCAGGTTGGGTGATATTAAATTCAGAAAGGTGATGTCCAGGCGTATTGGCCAATCGGCTAATTTCCTGTACGCCAGTATTGCCACAATTGCCATATACATAAACATTGTTTCCATTAGAAAGTGGAGCAGGATAGTTTTTAATCATTCTATCATGTCCTACTTGAGATGCTTCTTCTGCAGTAAGGTATTGAACTGCGGTGTTCAGTGTAGTCTCTTTATTATTTTTGATGTCTCCACTCAATTGGTAAGAGCCGCCATTGTGGCCCAACCATTTTGATTTAGGAATCAATTCACTTCCAGATTTTTCATGACTTAGATAAAGTGCTTTTTCATTACCGTAGTTATTAAACAGGTCATTGAAAAATTTAGAATTATCGTTTGAAAATTTGAAATAGAAATTTCGGTAATTGGGATCACTATCTCTAAACTTGAGGTTATTCGTCAAGTTGCTTCCTGGATCAGTCCAAGCGCCACGAGTAGAATTAGAATTGGAAAGGAAGATGTCTCCACCACCGTGAACAGCGTTACCACCTCCAAGCTCTGCACCAATATTTGCAGAGCTACTGGTGTTTACTTCTTTTGCTGGACGGAATAAACCAACATCCGTTCTTACTGCTCTAAAAGCACCACCGATGCCTTGACCTGCTACAGAAAACACATCATAGGTTCCATAAGCAAGCGGAAGATTAGGAGTGTTTTCTTTGATCTGACCAGATACTTCTGAATTGTAATCCAAGATCGCTTGGTCGTTATCTTGTCCATCCTGTAGGTATAGGTAACCATAGGATACTTGGTTTTCTGTATTGTAGGCTAAGTATTGACGCGCGAAAAATCCACCGATCTTAAAGTTAGGGTGAAGTCCAAAAATCTCTCCACCACCTTTACCAGAGAAGGAAATAGACTCATTGGTAATCGGCAAACTTGACGTTGGGGTATAGCTAAATGGCCCAAAGCTGTGTGTGATAGAACCAGCGCCCATGTAAGAAGCCATTCCTGAAAGGAAAGGATCTTTGATCGGTAGCGGAGTTTGGAAAGTAAAGCTCTTCAACCCTTGACGGCTATTCAATCCGGCGCCTAAAGACATGCTAGATTTAAACTGATTGTCATCCACATTACCCAAACCAAGGGTAACATTCATATCCAATCCTTTTGAAGAGGAAGAAGACAAACCAATGTTGGTACTAAAGGCTTTATTAGAGTCTCCAATTTTAACAATTGGATTGAAGAATAAACTCGTGGTGAAATCAAATCCACGGCGAGTGTTATAACTCAAAGCACCACCAACACCGATAGACAAGCCGGCTTTACCGCCTTTGCTAAATCCAAACAACTCGGCATTGACTGCTCCGTCGATACCGACGGTAATGTCTTTAGCCATAGAGGTCTTTTTAGTAACCCCTTCCCCAGCGAAGTCATCGGGAATCCCTCTGAGGCTTCGAGAAACAGATCCGGGGTTTAAGGACCAACCTAGGCCCACCCAACTCGCTTCATCATCCATACGAGGATTTGCGTTGTAACTAATATTAATGGGGAAACCATCGACATCAGCCAGCGGGATATTGTACATAAAGTCCCCTGAAAACAGGTCAACCATATCGGAAACACCTGCTTGTTGAAAACCAGAGAATTCCGGCTGAGAAGGCCCACTAGTCAAGCAATAAGCTACTGCTGGAAATAGGGTTTGATTGAGCACTAGTACGACGAGTAGGAGTGCAATTTTTCTTAAGATGTAAATCTTCTTAACCATTGTGACTATTATTTAAAGTTGGGAACTTGTTTAAGTCGTTTGAAGAAAATGACCAATAAATTTTTTCCCCATTTTTTTTATCAAAATATATTACAGATAAATCTTGCTGAAAGTATTCTTTTTGTCCTGCGAAACCATCATCCTTAAACACCAACTGAACAATTATTGCGTCAGGGTCTTTAGGAGACATTAAAGCGTGATGTAAAACACAAGCTTTTCTTTCTCCATTAACTGCTAAAGAAAATCGATTTCGAAAATCATCATTCAGGTACTCAGACAGGACGGACCAATTATCTTTCCCGCCTAGTAATGTAGCTGCAGTGGCCCCTCTGATATTTAATGTAAGGTAGTGGTGGCCTTGGTAGTTTTCCAGGTTATTGGCTTTTGCCCCCGGCGTACTAACTTTCTTCGCTTTTCTATTTTTTATGGTATGTGGTTCGTAGTGTAACTTGTATTCCAAATCATTGACAACGACTACATCGACCAACTTGCTTAAAGAATCCGCGACTGCTTTGTCTCTTGATTTTTGACATCCCATGACAAGCAGACTTCCCATTAGGATGAAAAAAAATACGTTTATATTTTTCATTCTTTTTTAATAGAGAATTGTAAGTAAGAAAATCTATTTTGGGTCTCTTTCACTTCCAATACATATTCTACTTCTTCAGGAATTTTCAATGGTTTGACATCAATGATTAATTGATTCAAGCCTGGCTTCAATTCCAGTTTAGGCAGTCGTTTGACTATTTTATCAGGATTGCCTTTTTCGAAAATGGTATAATCCAGAAAATCCGCATTATTTTTATTGATGTAGCGAATAAAGATTCTATTGGTAAAGCCATAAGAAGTACCATCTGGTTTTTGTTTCAAACTTCGGTAAGACTCTACTTCTGCTACAGGTACTTCTGATGATTCTGTATTGACATCAAATACCCATTCAGAGGTTTCGGCTAGATAAAGGTCGTTCCAAAAAGCAACAACTTTCCATCCGTACTTTCCTCCTTTTTCCAAAGGAATGTCCATCGCAGAATATTGATAGTAATTGGTCCGCAAACCACTTCTTTCCAACAATGGCAAGTTTTGAGTAAGCGCCTGAGTAAGCCCCTGGTCTTCTTCAATTTTAACCAGCTTGATGGCATAGGTCAGCTCATTGCTAAAAATGGGAGCTGGGTTGAGCCAACGCAATTGAGGAACAAGCGTAGTGATCGTACTCTGGTTGTTGGGGAATTTCAGTTCTGGCGGAGACATCCTCGTGGAGTAATTCTCCAGACATCTCATTCCTAGCAAAGTAGATTCGTCTGCCACAAACTTGTAACAGTAGACATAGGAACCTGCCCCGAAATTAGAGGAAAGCATCAGCGAATAAACGAAATTTTGATCCTCAACGGCAAACAAGTCGTTCCAGGGAATATCGTTTTTTTGCAAATTTCCTTGCTCAGGAATTTGAATGATTCCGGACTCCATGGTTAATAGAACCTGGCTGGTACTTTTTATCTCTAAAAATAACCTGCCGGAAATAGGGTTGTTCGTTGGGTTGACCAACTGCACGTTTTTCAGGTGATCCAGACTTAGCACCGGAATATTCGATTGAATGGGGTTGATAATAACCTGTCCAAACAGAAATCCGTTGCCCAAAACTAGCATCACGAAGGTGCAAATGACTTTAATTTTATCAATCATCTTTTTAGAACTTAAATTTCAACTTTGTATTAATGTACTCTTGAAAAATTCGCTGAGAATCTATCTCTCCCTTGGTATAAACCGGAAGCCTAGATTCTACACCAATATTGAAGAATTTGAAAAAAGAAAGATCCGCGCCCGCAGCAACTCCGACTGTAGTAGCTACAACCGGAAGTCCATCCAGCTTTGATTTATCTTGTCCGTAAATCAAGCCAGCATGAAAGCGCTTATTCTTTTTATTGAAAATCAGATTCAGTTGAATACTGTAGAATTTATTCCTGTTTTAAAAATCCCTTCATCAGAAAATCCCATCGCTAATGCATCCACGCCAAATCCACTCTGAAACATTAGATTGCCATAGTAAATAAGGCCATCGTAGTTTTGTACCCCAAGGGAATCTTGCAAAACCAGCTCATTGATGGAGTTGGAATAAGAGATATTGTTGGCGACAGAAAGGCGTTCGCCAATTGCGGTATGTTGCAATTCGTAACTGGTAGTCCAGAGGTTCGATTCCACTTTAAACAACTCATTCAATTGGTAATTGGTAAAGTTGGGGAAGACGGAAGCACTCAAGGAAAGATTTTTGGAAATATTGAGTCTAGCCGATCCATTAATCACTAAATCTTCTCTGGCCGGCTCGAGTTTATTGCTTTCGGTAGATTGACCATCACGAACGGAAAAGTCAAAATCCAATCGATTAAACACTGTTCCTTTCAGGCCAAAAGTCAATCCTTTTTGACCATTTCTGATAAAAGGATTACCTAGACTAACATATTGAGAACCCAGGTAGAAATAACCTACCTCTACGTTCAAATTGGTTTTTGGAATTTGATAATTGAGCTTTGCCTCTCCTGCTCCGCGGTCAGCATTACCTGCGGGGGAATTGTCTGGCAATTGAACAAAGACACCATTTGTTCTCGAATAAGCAGCGTCTACTTCGAGGCTCAAACCTCCAATTAGATGAGTGATGCCAGAGACGAGGAATACATTATTGACGCGTTCAAGAGCAGTGGGCCCAGATAATTCATTGATGCTCTCTTTACTGTTTAAGGTAGAAAATTTCAGAGAGAAAGCATCTTTCACTTTATATTCTGCGCTACCATACAGGAAGGTTCTATTCGGAAGTTTTGTTGGTAAGGTTACTCCTAAAAGCGGGAAAATAGAATAATCAAATCGCTGTCCTCCGGCGCCTGCTTGGAAAGCATAATTGTCTTTTTCATAACCAACTTTAGCACCGTTTAAAGAAAGGTTTTCGGCCAAGAACCAATGGTCATTGATTACCGCTCGGCCAATATTCAATTGGTTGACTCTCTGCATCACTGATTTGATGCCCGTATTTCCGGTCTTACTTTCTAAGATAGAAAGCAAGCTGTCTTTTGACATTTTCTTGATGTCTGCTTTAGAAGTTCCAGAGAGGAATCTGGCTTTGAAATTTTGGAGAGAGTCTCCATAATATCGTTTCCGGTCTTCCACGTTTCGCGGTATTTACTGGAAATATCTGCGATGGCAGACTTTACATTTGCCTTAGGGTTGCTAATTTTATCTTTCACCTGCATGGCCGTATTCTTAGCCTTGCTGATTTTTTCAGAATGCTTTCTAAATTTTCGACTCAGAGAATCTTTCGTGGTCATGACCTTATCATAACGCTGCGAAAGACTGTCTTTTTTGCCATTCATCTTATCTTTGGAAGTCTCTCCTTTTGCGATGGCTTTATTCTTTAAAGAGTCTGCTTGGCTCTTTGCCCGATTTTGCACTTCATTCTTCAATGCCTCTTTATCCTTAGGGATTTGATTGGCATAAAGCTCTTGATATTTGGGATGATTGACGATAAAGTTCAGCAATTTGCTTTTCAACTCGTTCTTAATCAAATCTACATCAGGGCTATCAAAAGGGTTGTTGAGGATATTTGGATCGGGTATTCTGCCAGAGTAAAACTTCTTGATGTCGGCAGATTTAAGTTGATCGTAACGATTCGTAAGTTCATCGTATTTACCTGATTCTAAAGGATTTACGCCATTTAACTTTTCCGACACCTGCTTTTCTAAAAGCGCTCTTTGATCAAAATCAAAATCTACACTACTTAGATTCCAGTTGAATTTATTATTTAAAATCCCTGCCTGAACTCCTCCATCAAATGGCAAACCCAATACCGTAACCGATGCACCTATGTTAAGGTGACCGAGATTAACCCAGTCTTCATTGATGCCATTGTGATTGCGAATATATTTATGGTCCCAGGAAGCATAGGCATGCGGAACAGGTAATTTGATTTTCTTTTTAAAAAATTTGAGGGAGTCTGTGTTTTCGGAGAAGAGCGATTTGTATTCTTGGAAAACATCTCTGGAATAGTCATCTAGAATTCCAGCTTCGGAGAGGGCGGCTATGGTATTAGAATCCAATACTTCCCCAAGCAGTACTTGAGCATCCCAACCACGAACAGCAGAAGTTTGCTCCTCAAGAGATTGGGAGAAAACACTGGTTGTGATAAAGAAAAGTAAATGGATGGTTAAGAGGAGATATTGGCATATCCCTCTAACATTGAGCATAGCCAAAGTCAGAATGTTTTAATTTTTTAGTTTAATATTTTTTGTCCTTTGTTTAGTTTCTTGGTACACCAAATATAAAAGTTATCTCAAATAAAACAGTATAATTGAGTTCATTTTTTTATATTTTATTTAAACCTATTATATAAAATTAAATTTATATTTAATCTTTCCCCCTCCATTTCTCCCAATTTACAGCTTCTCTTTTAGTCAACTTCTTGGCCAAGTTGTAGACTAATGAAGCGAAGCTATTTTGTATAGTTTATTTCCCTTTGAGAGTCTACTAAAAACGTTTTTAGCACAAACGCTCCCATCGACTTATTGGGTGATCCCTTACCATGAATATCTAGTCATCTCGTTTGCGACTCAAGCTTCTGCCAACTTTTCTGGATCAGACAGCCTAACTTTCTCAAAGCAGGTGGAGACAATGGATTTAAATAGGAAAGAAGAAATCCTGAGTTCGTTTTCAATAACTATACTTCACCCTCAGGAAAACGGCTTGAACCGGACTCGTATACTTTTCTCCTTCTTGATTGAAAGACAATTGTCCAGTAAGATTCAAGTCCCAATTGGCCGCCATTGAATAACTAAAGGTAGGATTGAGGAAAAGGGCATTTGCTGATCCGGGGCTATAGATCACCGCCAAGCTTCCACTGAGCAGCGGATTGATCGGCAGGCTGCCCTGCAAAAACAAGGCATACTTGTAGGGATACAAATTTTTGGCAGAAAGAGAAAAAGAAAACAATTCTCCAACATTGGCATTCGAAATGCCATTGCTATTGAAAAGGAAACCGCTACTGAGAAACAATCCCTTTTTGAATGAATAATCTAAACTCAAGGTTCCGGTGAAACTATGATCGACCGTATCGACTAGGGAATGAAAATAGCTGCTTTCTCCTTTGAACCCCAAATCTTTGATATTACCAGCCCAGCCGCCACCAAGCACCAGATCGCGTTGTACGATCCCAGTCATCAATTGAAAATCGTAATTCCACTTATTCCATTTTACCAACCCAGCCGCCACTGCCTCGTCCCAATCATCGAATGCTTTGATGGCAAATTCTATGCTGGAAGCAAAGCCGGTGAAATACCGAATCCGCAAAGCATCACTCCCGGGTCGCTCTTCGTAATCAAAGTCTGTAAAAGAAAAAGCATTAAATACATCATTGGGATTCCACACCGTATTGATCCCCCAATTGACGCGCTGGCGGCCCAGGCGAATTTCCCAATTGCCTGCCAAGTACTCTAGGTACAAGCGATCAATCATCGTATGCATCACCAGTGCATCTTCATCGATCAGCACCGTAGAGAGATCAAAGAAATCATTGACGCTTGCTTCGATCTGGTCGGCATAAATAGGATTTTGTTTGACCAACTCTCCGTAAAAAATCCGAGTACGCAAATCTCCTCTGAAAATCAACTTTTCATTGATGTCCCATCGCGTATTGATTCGGTTGTGTAAAAGATTATCGGTAAAAAGAGTATCAAAGGATGGGCCATGAAAGCCAATGGCGGTCTGCAAACTTTTGATGTAGCCATTTACAAAGAAGCGTTGAGGTTTTTCCTCTTCTTCTTGACTAAAGGCCGTAAGAGCCATTAACACCAACCAAAAAATAAGGCTAATTCGCTTCATGGGTTTTATTTATCTCCTGACATCAGAATCAATTTTTCCATCTACCAAGGTAACCACCCGCCGCGCACGATCAATAACCCTTTGATCATGAGTAGAAAAAACAAAAGTCATATCCTCTTCTTTATTGAGGCGGGCCATGATATCGAGTAAATTACGGGTAGAGGCTGAGTCGAGGTTGGCCGTAGGCTCATCGGCCAATACGAAGGTCGGTTTTGACGCTAAGGCTCTGGCGACTGCCACTCTTTGTTGCTGACCTCCAGAAAGTTCAGAAGGACGTTTGTCTACTTTATCTTCCAAGCCAACAGCTTCGAGTAAATCCATCGTTCTTTTATCTCTTGCTGCTTTATCTTTATTTTGAAGCAGCATGACAAACTCCACGTTTTCTTTCGCAGTCAACACAGGGATGAGATTGTAGGCTTGAAATACAAACCCAATATTGTCTTTTCTAAAACTGATGAGTTGGTTGTCGCTTAAAGTCGAAATATCTTTTCCTCCCACGTGGATGCTTCCCGAGTTGGGCCGATCTAATCCTCCAATGATATTGAGCAAAGTTGTTTTTCCAGAACCCGATGGCCCAACAATGGCCGTAAATTCTCCTTGTTCAATGTCTAAGTCCACGCCTTTTAAAGCATGCACCGGAATTTTATTGGGGTTGTATATTTTATTGATTCCTTTGGCTTCGATTATTTTCATGATATCCTATATTGATTGATCAAATGGTATTCGTTATTGAATTTGGTTCTTTGACAAATCCCGTGGTCAAAGAACCTTAAATTTTTCTCATCGCCTCCACAGGTCGCAACTTTATGGCCTTATACGCAGGGTATAGTGCTGCGAGAATGGTGGTAATAATAATGGCCAATGCGAGTTGGAAATAATAGATTCCTTCAAGCGCTGGATGAATGATCGTAGACATTCCAAATTGTTTGAGTCCTCCTGAAAAGGAAGAAAGATCGATGCCCTTATCGCCGAAATATTGAATGGTCAGCCAACCCAAAATCATCCCAGAGATAGCAGAGATTAAACCCAGCAAGATGGTTTCCAAGACAATCATACTAAAGACTCGTGGCTTGGTCATCCCCACAGACATTAGCATCCCTAGTTCTTTGGTTCTTTCTAAGACAGCCATGAGCATGGTATTGATAATTCCGAAAATCAAAGCCAGCATAAAGATGCCCACAAAAATGGTGAAGCTGGTTCCGATTTGAGTTTCGTAAAGTTTGATATCGGGAGATATTTCGGTATAGCTTTCTACGAGATCATTAGCATAGTTCTTTTGCAAAGCCTCGGTCGTGGTGGCGACCGCTTTAGCATCATTTAAAAAAATGGCCAATTCATGTCCTGCTTGTTCATCGCCAAGCAAACGATTGAGATCGCTACGTCTTACAAAAACAGATCCATCGTCGCGCATTTTATTGCCACTATCAATCAAGCCTACAATGCGAAAAGCACCTGCCGTAATGTCTCCTTGTAAATCTTGAAATTGCAAAACTACTTTCTTACGTAAGGTCAATCCCAGTTTGTCTGCCAAGGATTTCCCTATCAGTATTTGGTTTTTTCCCTTACTAAAATAAGTACCTTCTACAATCTGTTGATCGATCTCGGTCACCTTTGGTTCTTCGGTGACTTGTACGCCTCTGATCACTATCCCACGAGTACCTTTAGGCGCTACCAGCATTCCATTGACTACCGTACGTACCGTAGCCGCTTTTACATTTTCTCTATTTTTAATGACTGCTAATTTGGCTTCTGCTTCTGGCAACAAGGCCTCAACCTCCATATCTTCTCTAAAAGCTGGCTTGTGAATTTGGATATGCGACGTTTCCATCCGAATGGCATTATTGACATAACTTTTTACCATCCCATAAGAAAAACTCATCAGAAAAATAATCGCCCAAGTACCCAGCATGATAGAGGCCATCACGACTAGACTACGCAAAGGATTTCTCCATATATTTCGCCAAGACAATTTGAATATCATTATGTTTAGTTTTAATGTAATGAATGGTTTCTCCCCTACCCTCTCATTGCTTCTACGGGTTTAAGCCACATTATTTTCGTCAACGGATAGAGCGCCAAGATCGTCGTAGCCATAAAAATAATCAGGGCTTGATCTAAGAAGATACCCCATTCGAAAGTACCTTGCAGAATGGGTTGTATCCCAAATTTTTCATAGGCTTGAGCGGCTTCTTCTCCAAAGGCCGCTACATCAAAAGGGTGTGTGGCGATATAGTAGCAAACAGGAATACTCAATAAAATACCAACGATACTTCCCAGAATTCCTAGCATCACCGTTTCGATCCAGATGGTACCAAACAACTTCCAACGGCTCATGCCGATGGCCGTCAGTACGCCAAATTCATATTCCCTTTCTTTGGTCATCATGAGAATGGTACCGAAAATACCGAAGATGATAATCAGATAAAGAAGGGCTAAAATAAAATAGCCGCCTGCCGTATCCAACTGCCGAGCTTCCAGTAACTCAGGGACCATCTCTTGCCAAGATTTCACTTCATAATCTTCCGCCGACAATTGTTCGTTGACCGCAAAAATGGCTTGTGGAACATCCTCTCGATTGTCAATTTTTAAAGCCAAGGTAGTCGCGCGATTCTCCGCGCCAAAAAAACGACTGTGCTTGTTGGAGTGGCAGGTATACCAAACGTTTATTTAAGTCCGGTAATGAAAATTCAAAAATCCCTTTGATCGGAAATTTTCCGGCGGCATTTACCCCATGATAGCCTTGGCTAATAATAACTAAGGTATCCCCAACTTTGAGTTTTAATTTCTTGGCCACTCCTGATGCGACAAAAGCAGCTTCATCATTGTTTTGCAGATAAGCGCCTTCTTTTAGTTTATCGCTCAACCCGGTCATCTTATCTTCGCGCTCTGGATCGATACCGACTACCATGACTCCAGTAGTTGTGGTTTCGTGAGAAGCCAATGCAAAAGACTCTAGTCGCGGAACGGTATAAGCAATCTTATCGACAGAGACATTCAGTTCATTGAGTTGCTCATCGAGTAGGAAAGCCTTATCTAATGTTTGTTCTTCCGTGTAGCCTTGCCACGCACCTGAGCGTAACCAAAATACATATTTACAGAGCTGTCGACAATGTTGTCCCAAGCACCTTTTTGAAAAGAAACCTGGAAAGAGGCGAGGAAAACAGCAAAGGCAATGGCGGCGGTCGTGATGAGAGTTCGACGTCTGTTCCGCCAGATATTTCGCCAAGCGAGTGTGAATAAAGTAATCATAAGGTATTTTTTCAGGGTAACCTGATTATGGGTTTAACGTGCTCTTTTCATACTTTGCACCGAAAAGAAAAGCATCCTTAATTGGTGCGTCGAATTTCAGAGACAATTGTTCAATTACAGTCATGTGTCCTTCCTCTTCCGCAGGGATTACTTCCATTCTGGCAGGCAGTAATTTTCCGCCCATCTCTTTGATATTTTTACCTAAAATAGTATTGATCAGATAATTGTCTTCATCGTAAAATTCGGTTTCAACTGCATGTATTCTTTAGTAGAAATCCAGATGATTACTTTGCCCATACCACTGGAGCATCCTCTTTGGGAATCAATTCGAGCTTATAGCATTCATAGTCTTCGATCTCTTCCTTGCCCAATATTTTATGGGTATAATCTACCACGATAGAGGATTGTTTGACCAAGTCGTCGTTGGTAAAATCGGAGCCCATCCAGCTTTGGCTCATCATACTGGGTGGCATTTTGATGACCCGATCAATGGTCGGTTGCCAATTCCACATTTCTTTGTTTCGTTTGAGAAAGGCGGAGCCTTTATCGCGGCGGGAGCCGTCACCAAGATCAGCGAGTAATCATCTCCTTTGGCCCAGGATTTCATGGTCATTTCCCGAGTCCAAGTCGGTCGAACAATTGTCATTTTTATTTCGCCCTGACTCGTCAAGCCTCTAACTTTTTCATCTGATTTTTTGATGATGTCTAAGGCAGTAGGATCACCCTGCGCAAAACTCTGTACACTTATGGTGAGGCACAAGAGCAATAAGAAGTTTAGGATGCTTTTAATATTCTTCATGATATTCAGTTTTATTATTCAATCTCTGTGTGAGGAGAATTTTTTATTTGCAAAATTTATCGATTGCGAAAGCAGTCATTTCTTCGAATGGATAATCATCTTTCAGGCTAATAAAATGGAGAGCCAAACCGTCCATAAAGGCGCCAAGAAAAAGAGCTTCTTGTCGAGGGTTTTCTTTGCCCATTTCGGAAAAAAGAGCTTCGATCATTTTTTGATCTTCCTCCGCCTTTTCCTTTATCATGGGTTTGAAATGGTCTAAAACACCGGGTTGAAAAGACAAAGAAGTAATCAGTTTCCAAAATTGAATATTGCCTTTTAGTAGGGCAAAGCTGGCCTCAATTAAATCTTGAAGCCTTTTTTGAGGAGATACTTCATGACTCAAATTCTCTTTAATCAATTGATCTCCAACCTCCACCGCGCCCATGATAATGGCCTCAAAAGAGCTTCCTTGCTTGGATAATAATTGTAATCAAGCCTTTAGACACCCCCGCTTCCTTAGCAATTTGGCTAATCGAGGTTCCTGCATAACCTTTGTGAGCAAATAATTCCAACGCTGCTTGCAAGATAGAAGCGGAGCTGCGTTGGCGAATTGCCTCGAATTGTGCTTTTGTTTTTGGTGACATATTTATTATTGACCGAACGTTTAGTCAAAAATATATTAAAATTCCTCTTTTTGCAAGTCTATTACCTTTTTTCCTCAAAGACTCGACAAATGAACGTTAATATAGGATGAATAGAAGCTGGCGTTGATGGGTTGGCGGGGACTGTTGCTAGAATGTTTGGTTATTACTAAAATACTTATCAACTTTGCGGGGCAAAACAAAAATTATGACCCTCTACAGAAGTTTGATTTTGGTATTCTTTTTTCTACTTGGCGGCGTTTCTCTCGACGCTCAATTGAACCTCAAAGTAGGTTACAATATTGGCTATACCAATCCGACGGTCCAAAATCAGATTTACCAGCGCTACAATGAAGACCGAACTTGGTTGACCCAACCTTTCAAAGAATTCCAAACCCTGAGTGGCTTGCAGTTGGGTCTACGGTATAAATTTGAAAATTTAGTTGGTTTGGAAATCAGTTGGCAAAATCAGTATCACCGTCGAACTGCTAATGGAGAGGATCCAAGTACCAATAAGAATTTCAATCAAAGTGCAAGTTTCCGTTATTCTAGTATCGGATTAGGATTGGAAAATTTTATCGGTTCTTTTAGCTGGGGTGCCTCTTTCAATTACGATCGAATCAATTTTAAAACGGGTACAAGAGATATTGAAAAATACAGTGTATTAACCGACACTGGCTGGAGCAGTCATGTCTTTGTATCTCTCAATGTAAGAGGCAATTCGACCCTTAGTCTTAGCATTCGTCCCTACGCACAAATTCCCTGGAATACTTTTAACCTTAGAGCCTTCAATGATGCGCTCAACCCCACCGATACCAGCCGAGACCTCGAACAAGATTTTTCTACTTTTGGCATAATGCTCGTCTTTTACAATGGGGATGACTAGCTCCCTTTTCACACCACCTCAATAATTATTTTTCTATTCTTTAGTTTCAATTGTCACTTTTCAGAAAGGAGTTGGCATTATACTATCGTTAGCTTAATTGATCCAAAATCAATGCTATCGACATTCGCTCATTTATTAACATTAACTAAAAGAAACAATGAAAAATTTAATCTACATTTTTGCTTTAGCTTTTTTGATGCCTTCGATGGCTCAAGCGACCATTTACACGGTCGTCAATATTACAGAAGAAGATCCTTGTTGTGTTTACATCGAATTCAATGACAATGAAGATAAAGATCTGAGAGATCGCATGACTGTTGAAGTCGGCGGTGTAACTTACAACATGGGAGATGAATATCAAATCTACCACTGCTTTGAAGGAAACGGAACTCAATCTGTCAATTTCTACATTGATGGAAGATTGTATGAAAGTAAAAATATCACCATCGTAGGATGCGATGGAGAATGTAACGTTTGTGATATTCGAAGATTAGAGCCTGTTGCTTATGATCTCGGAAATTGCGAGTTCTGGATGGATTTTGATTTCATGGATCAAACCGCTACTTCTGGCCCTTACTCTGACGAATGTACTGATCCTACTTGGACCTGGGATTATGGCGATGGCAATACTGCTACAGGAGGTGTTGGTTCTTCATTTTTCCATACTTATGCTGAAGATGGCACCTATACTGCTTGCCTGACCTTCACGATGATTAATCCTAATGGAGAAAAATGCTCTGTAAGCAAGTGTATCGAAGTGGTGGTTAATTGTACGCCAGTTGATCCATGCTGTGGATTAGATTTAGGAGAATTACAATACCGTACGTTTACTGATCCTTGTTTGCATGGGTACGTGCAGTAGGTGGTTCTTTTGGTACAGCTTGTGGACCAATCGACTATAGCTGGACGCTTGATGGAGTTTCTGTTCCAGGATCTGGTACCACTTCATCTATACCTTCAATGGTCCTGGCCCATATACAGTTTGCTTAACAGCAACTCAAGGAACTTGTACAGACGTAGAATGCATTAGCTTCGATCTACCTGGCTGTACCGGTTTAGTAGGCAATGGAACGGGCTCTAACCGCTCTGCTGAATTTGAAAAATTGTTCTCTACAGAAATGTCGGTTTATCCAAACCCTGCAACTGACGACATCAATATTCAATTGACACAAAGCCCATACAATCCAATTGAAGTTGTTTCTATCCTAGATACCAATGGAAGATTATTAAGTTCTCACCAAGCAATTGCTGATGCTCCAATGAACATCAATATTTCTGAATTGCCAACAGGTGTTTACTTTGTCCAAGCGATTTCTGTAGAAGGAAACGTTACGACTGAAAGATTTTTGAAAACAAAATAACAAACAAGTATAAAGCCTATTTGGAAGTCGGATTCGAGTTACTCGAGTCCGGCTTTTCTTTTGAATTATTAAACAACTCCTTTGTAAACAAAGTAAGGGAATCGCAAGCGATTCCCTTTCCTATTGGCTTAAGTTTATTTAAACCATCAAAGTAAAGTTGTGTCGTTAATCAACGCTTCGTTTTGTTTCCTAATAATTTAGTTGCTTCATCACTCCAGCATAACCATTTTTCGCACTCTTTTTCTACCATCTTGCACCAGTTGATACATAAAAATTCCGCCAGCGCCCAAAGTTGTTCGGCTAACGGATACTTCATTATAGCCTTTCTCAAATACTTGTTCTACTTTTTTCAATTCTACGCCAGATGCCGAATAAATCGTCAGACTTGCCAGTCCGGTTTGCGGCAAGGTAAACCCAATCACTGTTTCTTCCATAAAGGGATTGGGTTGATTTTGGAGCAGCGCCATTTCTCTTTGTTTCAGAATGGTTTCGGCGGTACCTTTAAATACAATGCCGACCTGAAGTACATCCAGAGTTCCTGCGCTCGACAGCCCCGTTTGTGCATATGCTTCCGCTTGGTGTAGCGGGAATTCACCTGCATGACTTCGCTGAGTACCAATTCTTTTTTAGCTTTAAAGGTTAGGCTAAACAGCCCTGTTCCATTTTCTAAGCTCACGGCTTGAGTGTTGGCCCAGTTGGCGGTAAGCAAGCCTTGATCCAAAGCAAATTGTCCAAAATTGCCCTTACTTAATCCAGGGATATTCCCACTATTGATTTCCAACAACTCCATTGCCTCCGCATCAAATCCTAGCGTAAACTGATAACCCATCATTTGAATAAAATCAGCAGCAGCAAATGTTACCGTATGCTCCTCTCCTATTTCTAAAATCGCTTCTTCTACTTCAAAATTAAAATCACCCACAAAAGTTCGATCTCCGCTATTCGCACCGGTAAGATCCGTTGGATTGGCATTACCACTAACATCTCCGATTTTCACGGCTACAAAATCGCCAATTGCATCATTGGTTAAATTGGTTACGGAAAAAATCTCTGGAAAGGAACTACTAAATGGATTGGTAGATGCAAAGACATGATTGGCTTCCACAAATCGCCAAGACTCATTATTGGGAAATTCATCCGTAATGTATAAAATCAGTTTTTGCAAACTAATGATATCAAAGGTATTGACCATTTCATTGTGATCTACATCCGCAGCAATAAACTTGTAAGGTGAATTTAAAGGAGTTAGCCCAATGATGTGACGACTGATTTGAATGATATCTAAAGTAGAAATACCATTGCGGATATCGCCATTGCGCGTGGGCGTCAGCGAATAATCATAGTGTCGCGGCAAATCGATAAAATTGTATTCTCCATTGGGATCTGTTAAGTAAAAATCAGGAATACCTGGTACATTTCCTTGAAGGTTTACCGTTACCGCTTCTACTGATTTGTTCTGCTCATTTTCTACACTTCCAAAGATACGGGCCATTGATACCGTCGGACAAACCGAGTTGTTGTCTTGAACGATCACATAAGACGAAACATAATCCCAATTGCCATTGATATCCTGTACCCACAAATCCACAGGATTGGTCCCCAAGTCATTGCAGGTAAATACGATCTCGGTCGTGCTAGGGGGAATCGTTTGCCCAGGGCCACCAGAAGGATAAGCAATACGCAATTGCTGAACCCCACAGTTATCAAAACTTCCAGCGTCCATCATTGAAGCAGAAACGACTGCTTCTCCAGTTGGATTATTTAAGTCAACGGCCAGGCCATTAAATGCCTTAGGTGTTGGCTTGGCACTATCTTGTACCTCAAAAAGAGATTGACAAGTCCCCGTATTGCTACATGCATCTTCTGCATTCCAAAGTATGCGATGGGTTCCCAGTGGAAAATCTACCGCTGCCGTTTCTACCTCAAATAGGCCATCAGCATCTGCATCGCTATACTGGAGTGTCAATACTGGCAAACCATTCGGGTTGGGATAAGGATAAGGCGATACATTGGCGCCTAAGTAATCATAATTTCCATCATTGTTGAGGTCAATTTTAAAATCTACAATCAACAATTCGCCAGGCGTACAGTCATCACTAACTTGGGTGCTCAATGCACTTGTTGCGGTACAATCGGTATTGTAGCCTGCGATGGTAATATCTGCGCATGTTGCAAATTGAGGAACTGCGGAGTTGAGAATTTTGAGGTATTGCACATATTCCCATTGCCCTTCGATGATACCATCATCGGTCACATCGTAAACATCATTATTATCAGAATCAAATTCATCGAAATGGCACCAATCGGTAATCGTCCAGATGCGCTTAATTTAAAACAAGCATCGGGTACGATGGTGAAATCTTCGTCTACATGTTTGACATCTACTAAGGAGCAATTGTCTTCATTGAATAGCTGTGGGCTATTGCTGGGATTAGGGTCTGTATCTTGGCCACAAACTGCACCGTTGACATCACAAGGCCAGCGTACGCCATCAAAAGGATCAAAGTTGAAGCAGTTCGAATCTGAGATAAAATAAGGATCGCAATCGACGATGGTAATGCGCTGTACACAGGAAGCCGTGCGGCCTTCTGGGTCTGTTGCTGTAAATATCCGAGTGATGGTTCCTGCTCCGCAGGTAAGATTGTCTACTACATTTTCAGTAATGGTCACTCCGCAATTGTCACCAGCCAATCCATCGCTTCCTACATTTATGGCATAATTTTTTTCAGGATCAGCAGCATCGTACAAAGGATGTCCTTCGCAAACTCGATCATTGATAATGATGTAATCTACGGCAGCCTGATCGGTTTCTATTTTACCAAAAGTACTGTTCAAATCATTTCGGTCAAACCAAAAACTACAGCTGACCGTAATATCAGCAGGACACTGAATAAAAGGCGGAATGTAATCCTTGACGGTTACCTCTACCATACAATCATTATAGTGCCCATAAAGGTCTCCTCCAGGACGCATCCGATTGGGATCAATAGGCCCCGCACCAGGATCTTTATCAAATACCCGAAGCACGACATTGTTATTGTGGTCGATATCTTCACAGCAAAATTTGGCGTAATCATCAAAGTAAATTTGATTGCCGGGTTTATTGCTGTCATCTCCATTTAGTCCGTCACAATCGGTGATCGCCTGATTGCTATTGAGCCATGACTTGAACCAAGAAGATCTTCCATGCGAATGGTTTTAAAGTAAACCGGACCACAAGCATCGTTGCTTCCATCATCAAGGCTACTGGCTAATATTTTGGCCGTACCATCGGTCGTCAATGAAGTGGTATGGAATACTTCGCAAACCACATTGGGGGCACCAAATCCTCGACTGTTACATCAATGGTTACTTCAGTGGCATTGCCACAACAATCTACCGCTCTCACTTTTACTTGGTGTACGCCCAATGGCAATCCTTCAATAAAGTAGCGACCAATGCCTGGCAAATACTGAACGGTTCCTGCCGTTGAGGTCACGGTATACAAACCATTGAGGTCTGAGCAATTGTCCATGATCCAAGGCTGCGGCAAATACCAGTTGGCTTCACAAATCCAAGCATCGGTACTGATGGTAAGGTCTTCGATATCGGTAATTGTCGGCCCTTCTTTATCTCCTACTTTGATAAACTGCGTATAGGTCGTAAAGTCGCCGTTGCACCAATCGAGGATCGTCCACTTTCGGACAATTTCATAACACCCTTCACTATTCCCCAAGTTACAAGCATTGAGGCGAGTATCGGCAAACGAATAATTGATATTGCCGCAGTCAATGCCTCCTGGCACACCCGTTCCCGACCATTTAATATTGCCACAAGGATAACGCTCTACAAAAGGAGAAGGATGACCAGCATAGGCGCCTGCTTCAATGGCATTCCATCCGACTAGGGTACCACAAAATTCATTCGGCGGTGTGCTTTCTTTTTCATTACACAATAAAGCAGGTTGGTCAAGATCATCATAATTGGCAGGAGGAAGTAAATCCGTGAGGGTAGCCCGGAGTAACTTCAGCGTATCTTCGCATTGTGTATTATTGCCTTGCTCGTCGACGACGGTCCAGGTGCGGTAAATAATTCTGGTATAGGGATTTCCTGGATTGAGTTGACAATCGATGTCATCAATCCAATCGACATATGTCAAGGTCGCGGCACCACAGCCATCGAAATTGACTAGAGAGTATTCATTAGTCCCTGATTGACTAGCATTCTGAAAAGGGAAAGCAGGCGGACTTAATGGAAAACCAGGATTGGCTCCCATCTCTGGTCGAGTACTTCTGTACAAGCAAATTCATAAGTCGTACAAGTCAATTCCGGGATGTGTTTGTCTTCCACAAAGATGGTTCCCCAACAAGAAACGCCGATTGCGGGGTCACTTACTTTAGCCCATAAGGTTTGATTGATATTAGCTTCGGTAACAAGGGGCTAGTCGGAACCGCTTGGGTCAATTGAGCATCGAAGAAAAGCTCAACCAGATAATTGTCAAAGCAACGGTAAGGGCCACCTTCTAGAATATCGTCTGCTCCAACGACTGCTTCACAAGAAGGGTCTAAAGATATTTGAATGCCACTATTGCAATTTAAACTACTACTTGGAAAAGGATATTCTCGGACTACAATATCAAAAGAACAGGTCGCAGTGTTGGTCCCATCAGTGGCTTCATAAGCGATGCTTGTCGTTCCGATTGAAAAAATATCTCCGCTATTGAATCCACTGCCATCTATTCGACTGATCGTTGCATTGCAATTATCCGTTGCGGTGGCGTCTGCAAAATAAACGAAAGCATCGCAGGCTCCCGGATCGAGGGTGACGGTGATCCCCGGAGGGCAAGTAATTTGTGGCGCGAGGTTATCTTCTATGGTTACCGTAGCGGTACAAAAACTAATGCTACCGAGTCCATCTCGCACAAAAAGATTGACGCTATTTGGCCCAAGGTTGGCACAGCTAAAAGTATCTGCATCAATCCAAATCGAATCTATAAAACAATAATCTGCAGTACTACCATTGTCGATTTGATTGACGTTGACAAAAGCCAAACCATCACCGTTGAGTGCAAGGCTAAGGTCTTGGCATTGGGCGTCGGGATTTGGAAAAACATTGAGATCGCTGAGTACGATGCCTGAACCACTGAGGTTGTCGATCGCCCCTGCACTTGGAATTTGATAAAGGATGCCATTATTGACAAAGTCACAATTGGGGCCAGTACCACACAGAATTGGATTCGCGGTAAGTTGTCGAAAAGTAGAACAGGACGTATTGATGATTTGTCCATTCCCTCCATTGGAGATCGTAGCGCCAAAGTTGTTGATGAACACAAAGTTATTGATCAGAGTCCCTTCATTATTGAAGGTGCCTGCATGATTGAAGTTTAGATTATTGATGATCGTTTCGGTATTGGTGACACTTCCTAAAGAGGTGACACTAAGGTTGCCGTCATTGGTGAGCGTACCGGAATTATTGAGCATGGCATTGATCGTGAGGTTGCCAAGATTATTAAATGATCCGCCATTGTCGAGGGTACCGCCATTGCTATTGATAAAGCCGAACTGCTATTGGTAAATTGTCCGGTGTTGATTAGTGTGGAGCAATTTAGGATGGATCCATCGTTGATAAAATCGCCATTATTGGTGATGGTCGCGGCGCTATTTATAAAACCTGTATTGGTAAAGGTGGCATTCGTTTCATTGATAATATTTCCGGCACCAAAATTATTGATGTTGCCATTATTGGTGATGCTGTTGGTATTGGTGATGGTAGAAAAATTAGAAACGGTGCCGTCATTAATGAGCAGGTAATCAATGGTAATGGGCACAAGTATGCTGGGAAAGAGGCCTCCGGCCGGTGCAGCGGGGATGGTGGCGGAACTCCCCGTAACGGGCAAGCCCGCAGTCCAGTTGCTGGCGGTATTGAAATCGTTGCTGGTGTTGCCAGTCCAGGTGGTCTGGGCAGACAAGTGGTAACAGCATAAAAATAAAAACACCAATGTAGCATGTATTCTCATGGGACTCTAATTTGCTCGTAACGTGATCTGGTTTGTAATCCAGGCTTTGGGAAGCATAGTGAACAGGCTTATTGTGCTAGAAAGGGGATTTATTCTAAACAAGCATGTGTATGAAGACTAGTTTCACTAATAAGTGAAATAGCTATGATGGTCTGCAATGAAATTGGGAAAGGTAAAGGTGTGATAAAGGATTGTAACAAAAATACGATAAAAACGAGGGGATTCTTACCCAGTCTGGGGTATTTTAGATATGAGTTTATTTTTGGATAAAGAAGGCAATTGAGGTATTTTAAATCCTTAAATGGTCGGCTTCCAAGAATGATTTTGAGTTTTGGCCTAGGTTCTTATTTCGTCGGTTCGTATTATAGAAAGTGCTTCTTAGCTAAAAACAAAAAACCTACCTCTAATTCAAGAGGTAGGAATTGCGCGAATATTAAATTTGCGTTTTCATTCTGTGCTTTTTGCTAAACAGCAAAAACTCAACACGCTCTGAAGGTACAGAAGTTACTCATGCAAATAGACAAGTCGCGACTTAAGTCTTATTCTGTATTTGTTAATTATAGGTAGTACAAAAAAGTAGTATTTACATTTAACAATAGAACAAATACAAGATAATCAATTTTCTAAAGACTCGTGCGGTTTAATGCAAAATGATTTGACGTATTCGCGCTTCTATGCAAAGCGATTATAAACCTACGATTTATCATTTTTCATTCTTCTTGATATTTATTTCTAATTCATTTTTTCAATAGCTTTTGTCGCTCCTCAAATCTTTTAGAATGGGGGAATCAGGGCGGCAACAAAAAAGCCAAGTTTACTATACAGTAAACCTGGCTTACCCCAAAAAAACAAGTTTTTATCAACGTTTCGGTTGATTGGCCACTCCTAATTGGATGGCCTCATTCTCTGTAATACTTTTGAGTGCCTAGTTTAATTC
>NW_028232597.1:0-26756 GCF_054491065.1 Syngnathus leptorhynchus | reverse complement strand
GGCATTGCGACGGCCCACTTCGATGGCGACGCGTGTCTTGCCGAAGCCGCCCAGACCCAAGAGCGTGACGATCGCGTCCGGTCGAACCCGCTCCCCGATCGCCTCGATCTCATCAGACCGTCCGATGAACTGGGAGGCCGGCCGCGGCAGGTTGCCCTGATCACCAGCACTCGCCGCCGGTTGCTCGATGGAGAGCCCATCGCCCGACACGGTCCAGATGTCGATCGCGTCGCCGGTCGGCCCGAGCTCGAGCGGGCGAAGTCCGAGGAGCGAATGGCCGACCGGGAGCGAGTCACGGGCCAGCGATGCGGCCGTGTCCGAAACGTGCACCTGACCGCGCCCAGCAGCGGCGCAGACGTCTCGCGCCCGGTTCACCTCCTGGCCGTAGTAGCGACCCTCTCGTTGCTCCGCCGTGCCGGTGTGAACTCCGATCCGGACGCCGATCTCGACCCCTGGCCACGAGTGGGAACCGTCCGCTCGCTGGATGCGAACCGCACAACCGACAGCAGCCGATGCTGAGGAGAACGCAATGTCGAACGAGTCACCCCGCCGTTGCGAACTCGTGTCCGCCGAACTCCTCGATCGCCCCGCGGAGAAGCGCTTCATGCGCCGCGAGGGAGACGCCCGTCTGATCGGGGAATCGCTCCCAGAGCGACGTCGACCCCACCACGTCGGTGAACAAGAAGGTAACCGTGCCCGTCGGAGGGTTCACGGCCGGCTCGAAACGATCAGCCGTCAACCGACACCCAGAACGACGTCGAACGGGCGACGCACGTGCCGTCTTCGCTGAACGCAGCCGACGCTGCCGTTCGCTTGCGACCATCCCACTCGGGGGCGCCGTGTCCGGACCACCCGACGAGTGCGTAGTGCTCGTCGGGCCGGATCGGCTCCAACATCTCGACAGCGAGTTGAACGGTGAACGCGGTGCGAAGGCCACCGTGGGTGCACGCATACAGCGCGGCCGTGCAATCGAGCGCAGCCCAGATTGCACCCGAGGCGACGACCTCCTCGGGCGGAGCGTCGCGATTCACCGCCCACGCAGGTGCACGCCAATCGGTCGCAAACCTGCCGTCGTCCAGTTCGCCTGGATGGACCTTCATCGCGTCGGGCTGGAGCCCGCAGGAAAAGCAGTGCGGCACCGGGTGATCGTCGTTGGTGCGTGCAAATCGAGACCGCCCGATCCGAGCGACGTCGAGCGACGCCGGCTCGGTCTCCGGGAAGTCGGGATCCCAGCTCGTGGCCTCCATCACGACCACGTCTTCGGGTCCGGTCATGTCGACGACAGCGTGATGATCCCTGTCGCTCACCACGCGGAGATCGGTGTCGAGCGGGATCGGCGCTCGAAACGCGATCGTCGACGGCTGGCCGGCGATGCCGATGAGCTGAGCGGCGGTCCATCCGCCCTGACCGCTGCCGGTCGGGCCCTGGAACCAGCCCGGTACTCGGATGCTGTTCGTCGGTCCGTCGTCGATCGGCATGGGGCAACGCTAACCGAGGTGGTCAGCGGGTGGGGAAGCCGCCGGTCGCCCGTCCCTCGATGGAGCGGTAGGTTGCGGCCATGCCGAGCCTCGAAGCGGTCGAACCAGACTTTGCCAATACGGCGTCTCGCACGGTCGTCGTCGAGCGAACGATCGACGCGACCCCGAGCGACCTGTGGTCGATCATCGCCGACAACGCCGGATGGCCCGCTTGGTTCCCTGGGATGAAGCGCTGCGACACGACCTCGGCCATGGCCACCGGCGTTGGTGCCACTCGCACCGTCAAGGTCGGGGCGCTCGAGGCCGAGGAGCGATTCGTCGCCTGGGATGCTCCGACGGCGTGGGCGTTCTGCGTCACCCGCACCAACATTCCGATCGCATTCAAGATGTATGAGCAGTTGGAACTCGAGCCGGCCCATGGAGGGACGCTCGTCCGCTACACCGGCGCCTTCGAACCACACCGGCTCAACCGCCTCGTGTTCGGGCTCATCGAGAAGAACGTGCGAGGAGCCTGGACCAAGGGGCTCGATGGCCTGGCGGCACGCGCCGCCGAGAGCACCTGAGCCGATGAGGCGAGGCCGGGCGCGATGACGGGCGCGTCGCACAAGCGCACCGTCGAGTTTCCGACGACCATCGACCTCACCGAAACGGTGCGCGGCGCCAAGAACCCCGTGCTCGTGGGGCCGACCGAGTCGTGGTGGAGCACCCGCACGCCAGACGGTCTCGGCACCCTTGCGATCAACCGGATCGCTCCCGGCTCGGTCGAGGCGGAAGCCTGGGGCCCAGGGGCGGAATGGCTCCTCGAGCAGACGCCCAAGCTGCTCGGCGCCGATGACGACCTGACCGGATTCAAGCCGACGGGCGAGTTGGCGAAGATCTGGCAGAAGCGGCCGTTCCTCATGGCCAGGACGGACCGCCCGTGGGACGCAATCGTCGGCGCGGTGTTCGGCCAGAAGGTCCAGACCTTTCATGCCAAGAAGAGCCGAAAGGCGTTGGCCCGCGCCCATGGCGACCCGTCACCGGGACCGAAGCAGGGCTGGATCCTCCCGCCGCCGGAGACCGTGGCCGAGATGGGCTACGCCGACTTTCATCCCCTCAACGTCGAACGCAAACGGGCGGAAACGCTGATTCGGGTGGCCAGGGAACTCCGACGGATCGGCGACCTGAGCGAACGCACGCCCGAACAGGCCCAGGCCCGCCTCCAACGGATCCGAGGCATCGGGCCATGGACCGCAGCGATGGTGACCGCCACCTCGATGGGACACGCTGACGCCGTCCCCGTCGGCGACTATCACATCCCAAACACGGGTGGCCTGGCTCCTGGCCAAGGAGGAGCGAGCGGACGACGCTCGCATGCTCGAGCTCCTCGAGCCATACGCCGGCCACCGATGGCGGGTGATCCGCCTGGCCAAGAGCAGCGGCCCCGCACCCAAGCGCGGACCTCGCCTCAGCCTGTACGGCAGCGGACTCGAAATGGGTCGCTGACGCGACCACCCGGCGTCACGCGACCACCCGGCGTCACGCGACCACCCGGCGTCACGCGACCACCCGGCGTCACGCGATGCCCGGCGTCACGCGATGCCCGACGTCAGGCGAGCGGCCCGAGCACTCGGTCGAGATAGGCGTTGTTGAATGTGCCGGCGGGATCGAGCTTGGCTCGCGTCTCGGCGAACGCGGTCCCACTCCGGGTAGCGCGATTCGAGGGTGCGATGGTCCTGGAAGTGGAGCTTGCCCCAGTGTGGGCGCCCGTCGTAGTCGTCGAGGATCTTCTCGATGCCGTTGAAGTACGTGTCGTACGAGGTGTTTCTTGTAGACGTGGGCGGCGATCCACGACGACGTGCGCCCGTTGGCGGTCGACAGCGGGATGTCGTCGGCGGCCGACACACGGGCCTCGATCGGGAACAGAATTTGCATGCCGAGCGTCGACACGAACTCGCGCACCCGGCGCATCGCTTCCGGAAACGCCTCGACCGGCATCCCGTACTCCATCTCATAGAAGCGAACGTGGCGAGGCGAGGCGAACACCTTGTCGCTACGACCCACGTAGTCGGCTTCGACGCCGCCGGGCAGATACTTCGCCACCTTGCGGACCGCGCCATGGCGACGGCGATTGACACGGTTCAATGCGTCGAAGGCGATGTTCTCGCCGATGATCTTGTTCGTGAAGTGCGTGACCCGATTGGGCGGATCCTCGGCTCGGAGCGTCCGGTTGTTTCGCTTCACGTGCGCCCGCTTCGCCCCCGGCATCCAGAAGAACTCGAAGTGGTCGTTGCCCTCGATGTTCTCGGTGTAGCCGTCGAGCAGGTCGTCGAGCGGCTCGATCGTCTCGGCCACGTGCAGGTTGAACGCAGGCACGCACTGCACCATCACCTTGGTCACCGCTCCGAGCGCGCCGACGCCGACACGGGCGACGCGCAGCAGTTCTTGGTTCGCTCGCTCGTCGCACCAGATCGTCTCCCCGGTGCCCGTCACGATCTCCATGCCAACGATCGTCGTGGCCAGGTCGCCCAGCTTCAGGCCGGTGCCGTGGGTCGCAGTCGCGATCGCACCGGCGATCGATTGGTAGGCGATGTCGCCGAGGTTCGGCATGGCGAGGCCGACCTCGGCCAGCCGGTCGTTCAGATCGAACAGGCGGATGCCGGCCCTGGACGAGCACCCGCTGGTTCTCGACGTCGACCATCTCGACCCGGTCCATCTTGTCGAGCGACAACAGCACGCCGTCGGTGAGCGCGGCAGAGGTGAACGAATGACCAGCGCCGACCACCTTGACCCGCTGCCCGTTGGCGTAGGCACGACCGACGATGTCGGCCACTTCGCGGGTCGAGGTCGGCCACAACCGCTCGGCCGGCATGCAGACCTGGTTGCCTGCCCAGTTTCGAAACTCGGGTCGCTTGGTTCGCTTGGCCATGGTCAACGATTGTCGCAGCCGAGATGCAACGATGTGGAGTCGCCATGCAGCCGCCTCCAGATCCGCGCAACGAAGCCTCGCCGAACCTCGAGCCATCCGCTCCGGGGGAACCGACCCTGTACGTCGGTTGCCCGATGTGGGCGAACCGGGCCTGGGTGGGCCCGTACTTTCCGGAATCGACCAAGCCCGGCCGCGAGCTCGAGGCGTATGCGACCTGGTGCACGACCGTCGAGGGCAACACGACGTTCTACGCAGAGCCTTCTGCCGACGCCGTGGCCAGGTGGGCGGAGCAGGCGCCGAGCGGCTTCCGCTTCTGTTTCAAGGTGCCCCAGCACGTCACGCACGAACGTCGACTCCGCAACGTCGAGGAGCTGATCGAGTCGTTTCTCGACGTGCCGGCACCCATCCACGACCGACTCGGCCCGATCCAGCTCCAGCTTCCCGCCTCGTTCGGGGCCCGACGATCTCGACGTTCTCGCCGGCTGCCTCTCCCACCTCTCCACCGCGCACCACTGGGCGGTCGAAGTGCGCCACCCCGACTTCTTCGCCGGCGGGGAGAACGAGCGGCCCCTGAACGACCTGCTGGCCCATCACGGCGTCGACCGCGTCACGCTCGACAGCCGAGCGTTGTTCACCGCGACCCCCATCACGCCGGAAGAGAAGGAGGCATGGGACCGAAAGCCGCGAGTGCCGGTGCGCCCCGTCGCCACCGCGACCCAACCGATCGTCCGTCTCATCGGTCAACGAGATGCTGACGCCGATCTCGAGCAGTGGGCGCCGTGGGTACCGAAGCTGGCGGAGTGGGTGACCCGGGGCGTGACACCCCACGTCTTCACCCATACCCCGGACAACACCGAGGCGCCGATGATCGCCCGCCGCCTCTGGGCCGCCGTCAATGCGCTCGTTCCCGAGCTCCGACCACTTCCCGAACCCCTGAGGGACGACGAGCAACTCGGCCTGTGGTGAGCCTCGATCGCCGTCGCTGGTGATGACGACTCAGCGACGGTGAGTCGCTCGCACGAGACGACCTGAACCGTGGCGCGGTAGCTTCGCACCGTGGCGATGAACGAACCCAGCAAAACAGAACTGAAGATCGCCGAGACGCTGCTCGCCAAGGGCAACGATGCTGACGCGGTCGCAGCCATGCTCGGCATCCCGCTCGAGTCGCTGAGCTCGATCGTTCAGGAGATGGACCAGATCGAGGCGGCGCGGGTCGCGTTCGAGGTCGACGGCGCCGAATTGGTCGAGATCGCGGAGGACCTCGGGCTCACCGGCAACCGGCCCTACCTCCAGGTCAACGGATGGGCCCGCAAGTACGGGTGGAAGCGCCCCGAAGGATACGTGAAGCCGGTCAAGAAGGCGGCGTCGACCGGCCGACCCCGTGTCGACAACGGGCCCCGACGCCTCCGCGAGGCGGCGATGCTCGCCATCGAAATGGCGCAGGCGGACGACAAGCTCAACCTGAAGCTCGCCCAGATCAAGGCGGCAGCGCAAGTCGGGATCACCGACCTCAACGGCATGACGCGATCCTGCAGAAGGAAGCGCCGACGCTCTGGAAGCCCCGCAACGCGGGGAGCTGAGCGAGCACACCGCCGAGCGCGTCAACCGACGCGCCCGGCAACCGGTCGGAGGGCAACCGATCGAAGCGCAGCGCTTCCGACGCGCGCGCCAAGCCTTCCGAAAGAACAGCCGGGATCCGATAGACAGGTCCCGTGTATGTCGTGATCGTTGGAGCAGGGTTGGCTGGCCTCGCGGCCGCAATCGATCTGGAGGCCCTCGGCCACGATGTCGAGATTCACGAAGCGTCCGACGGCGCAGGCGGACGGGTTCGGACCGACGTCGTCGACGGCTATCGGCTCGACCGCGGCTTCCAGATCCTCCTCGAGGCCTATCCGGAAGCCAAAGACCTCCTCGACTACGACGCGCTCGATCTGCAGGCGTTTTCCGCCGGCGCACACGTCCGCGCCGACGGCGAGTTCCACCAGCTCGGCGACCCGATTCGCGAGCCAGGGCAACTGCTCGCAACACTCCGGGCTCCGATTGGTTCGCCCCTCGACAAGGCCAAGATCCTCGCGCTGCGCGTGTCCGTCAGCCGCGGGCCGATCGAAGCACTGTGGCGAGGTGTCGGCACCACCGCGCAGAGCCGCTTCGAGAAAGCCGGCTTCAGCGACTCGATGATCGAGCGGTTCCTTCGGCCGCTGTTCGCCGGCATCACGCTCGACCCCGAGCTCACCGGTTCGAGCCAGGTCGTCGAGTTCGTGTTCCGCATGCTCGGTGCCGGCGACGCCGTCGTGCCGGCCGACGGAATGGGAGCGATCTCCGACCAGCTCGCCGCCCGACTCGGAGACGGAACGCTCCACCTCAACAGCCCGGTGCAGGCGGTCACGGCATCGTCGGTCACCCTCGCTGACGGCTCGACCATCGAAGCGGACGCGGTCATCGTCGCCACCGACGTCTCGGCCGCCGCCGAACTCACCGGCATCGCCGACCCGGGCTGGAACGGCGTCACCAGCGTTTGGTTCGCAGCCGATCAGGCCCCCATCGACGATCCCGTGCTGGTGCTCAACGGCGAAGGCACCAGCCCGATCAACTCGTTCGTGGTCATGAGCAACGTGAGCGCTGGCTACGCCCCGAACGGTGGCGCGCTCATGGTCGCCTCGGCTCCGTCGCTCGACGATGAGCTTCCGGGCGCCATGCGGGCACAGCTCGCCGACTGGTTCGGCGATCAGGTCGACGGCTGGACACAGCTCCGCGTCGATCGGATCGAGAAGGCACAGCCGAAGCAGCTTCCCGGCCACGATGCGCGAGCAGCACTTCGGCTCGACGACGGTACCTGGCTCGCTGGTGACCATCGACGAGACGCGTCGATCAACGGTGCGATCGCATCGGGTCGAGCGGTGGCTCGACAGGTTCACGCCGGCGACTGAGCCGCCGGCAACAGGCCGCGGTCCTCAGCTGTGGTGCGAGTCGTCGGTCAGCGGGGCGGGGCCGGACGAGGTGGCACGGAGCGCTGGATGGCACGAGCGACGGCATTGACCAGGTCGATGAGCGAACGACCGCCGACGATCATGGCGCAGCCGATCGCGATCAGGAGCATGACCTCGTTGGTCCGGTGCGAGGAAGTTCCTGCACGGCGCCGTCTTCGTCGGCCCCTTCATCGTCGTCTTGCACCTGGGCAGCGCCGAGCACGGCGACCTCGCCGTCGGCTGAGTCAACGGAATCGGCCGTCACGGTCGAGCTCGGGGCCGCGATGGCAGCCTCGCTCGTCGTCGTTGGCTCCGTGGTTGTGGGTTCGGTGGTCGTCGGTTCTGTGGTGGCCGGAGCCTCCGTCGTGGACGGCGCTTCGGTCGGAGCCGGTTCGCCGGCTGACGACTCCGGTTCGGTCGTGCTCGGAGCATCGATGGCAGGTGCATCGCCGATCTGCTCGCCGCCGTCGTTGTTGCCGCCGTCGGATGACTCGGGGATCGTGATGGTCTGCCCCGTCGGGGAGCCAGCGATCACCACCTCATCGGGCTGAAGCGATCCGCATGACGCGAGAGCCACACATGTCGCTGCTGCGAGGATGATTCGCTTCGTCGCGTCGATTCGTTTCTCCACCCCTCCATCCTCTCGGGCTTGGAGCGGACCTGAATGAGTCGACGTTTCGGAGGGTGTGGTCCGAGCGGACCACTACCGTTCGGGCGACCATGCCTGAGCTCCCCGAAGTTGAAACGGTCCGCCGGCAGTTGGCACCGCGCCTTCTCGGGGCCCGCGTGCTCGAGGCCGGGTCGCACCACAGCGCCAAGTTCACACCGGCGACCGAGGCGACCGGCGCCCGTTTCACCGCCGCCGGTCGGCGGGGCAAGTACCTTTTGTTGCCCTTCGACGACGGTCGGGAGTTAGTGGTCCACCTGGGCATGACCGGCCAGCTGCGCTTCCGCGCCGGTGAACCAGACGACCGCGACCCCTATCTGCGAGCGTGGTGGCTGCTCCAACACGAGGACGGACGGAACGAGGTTCTCGAGTTCGCCGACGTTCGCCGCTTCGGTCGGCTCCGAGTCGTCCCGATCGGCGACTATTCATCGATCCCGACCCTCGCCAACGCTGGCCCAGAGCCGTGGGATCCCGAACTGACCGGCCTGCGCTTCTGGAAACTGCTCGGGGAGAGCAAGCGTGCGCTGAAGACACATCTGTTGTCGCAACGGCCGATCGCCGGAGTCGGCAACATCTACGCCGACGAGGCGCTGTGGAAGGCGGAGATCAACCCTCGGGTGACCCGGTTGGGCCGCCCGAGGGCGGAGCGTCTCCTCGAAACGCTCCGAGAGGTGCTCGAGCAGGGCATCGAACTCGGCGGAACGACCCTGCGCGACTACCGCAACGCTGAGGGCGGCACCGGCGGCAACCAGCACCAACTCTTCGCATACGGCCGCGGCGGTGAGCCATGCCTGCGATGCGGCACCGAGATGCGATCGGCCGCGATCGACGCTCGCACCACCACGTGGTGCCCTCAATGCCAGCGAAGATGACGTGAACCGATCAGACCTGAGCTGACGAGACCTGAACGCACGAGCCCTGCGATGACGAGAGCGTGACGACGGCGGCTCGCGTCCTGAAGCCTGCATAGTCTTCTCTCCATGACCGGGTGGCTCGACGACAACCAGCAGCACGTCTGGCGTCTCTACCTCGACGTCAACAGGATGATGATCGACAAGCTCGACGACGGGCTCCGTCAGCGCAATGACCTGGCGCTCACCGACTACGAGATTCTCGTCATGCTCTCCGAGGCCGACGAACGACGCCTGCGGATGAGCGAGCTGGCTCAACGAGTCCTGGTCTCTCGCAGCAAGCTGACCTACCGCATCGATCAACTCACCCGGCGCGGCTTCGTCTGTCGGGAGCAGAGCGAAGACGACGGTCGCGGCATGTTCGCTGTTCTGACACCTGCGGGTTTCTCGCTACTCGAAGCCTCGGCGCCGGGTCACATCACCGAGGTGAGCACGTTCCTCTTCGATCACCTCGACGACGATCTCGCGACACTCCAGACCATCCTCGAACGAGCCCGAGCGAAGCTGCGCTGAGCGACCCTGGTCGAGCGCGTCGGCCGAGCGGCGGATGGATCTGTCGCCGAAGTAGGTTGCACAACGATGCCTCGTCTCAGACTTCGCGCCCCCGACGCCTTCGAGCAGGGTTTCGATGCCATCCGCACCGAACTCGACGTTCCTCGATCCTTCCCTGCCGCCGTGCTGGAAGCGGCCGAACAGGCAAGGCCGGCTCCCGGCGATCGGCTCGACGCCCGGCACATCCCCTTCGTGGCCATCGATCCCCCAGGGGCCACCGACCTCGACCAAGCGTTCGCCGCCGAACGCCGCGGCGACGGGTTCCGCGTGTTCTACGCCATCGCCGACGTCGGCGCCTTTCTCGAACCGGGCGGTGTCATCGACCTCGAGGCACGCGACCGGGGCACCACGCTCTACAGCCCCGACATGCGGACACCGCTGCACCCTCCGATTCATCAGCGAGGACCGGGCCAGCCTGCTCCCGGGCTCGGACAAACCATCGCTCGTTTGGACCATCGACCTCGACGAAGCCGGCATGCCGATCGACGCCCGGCTCGAGCGAGCGACCGTGCAAGTCCGCGAGGCCATCCCCTACCTCGAAGCCCAGCGTCGCATCGACGCGGGCGACGCTGCGCTCGGTCTTCTCAAGACCATCGGCCAACTCCGCCAAGACCGCGAGGCCGACCGCGGCGGCGTGAGCCTGAACCTCCCGGGCCAAGAGGTCATCGAAGTGAACGGCACCTATGGCCTCGCTTACGACACCTCCGTCCCGGTCGAGGGCTGGAACGCGCAGATCTCGCTGCTCACGGGCATCGTCGCCGGGCACGCGATGTTCGATGCATCGGTCGGGATTCTGCGAACCCTGCCTCCCACCCGAAAGCAAGACCTTCGTCGCCTCCGACGACAGGCCAAGGTCCTCGGCGTCGAGTGGCCCGACCACGTCGACTACGCCGACATGGTGCGCGCGGTCGAGCCGGACACGCCCGCCCGCAACGCCTTCTTGCTCCAGGCCGCCCGCTCATTCCGTGGCGCTGGCTACCTCGGCTTCTCCGGCGAGCAACCGAAACACCCCGAACACGGAGCGATCGCCTCGATCTACGGACACGTCACCGCCCCACTTCGGCGACTCGTCGACCGATTCGCCAACGAGATCCTGCTCGCCCTCTACGCAGACGTTGAACCACCCGCCTGGGCCGTCGAGGCGCTCAGCGACCTCCCGTCGCACATGGGTCGCGCCCGTTCGAAGGAGTCAGCGCTCGAGCGAGCCATGGTCGACTTCAGCGAAGCCCTCGCACTCGAATGCCACATCGGCGAACAGTTCGAAGGCTTCGTTGTCGACCTCGACACCAAACGAGACCGAGCGGTGCTCCAGCTCGCCGATCCGGCCGTCGTCGCCAACGTCGAACCCGACGGACTCGAGCTCGCGCAGTCGGTCACGGTGCAACTCGACGCGGTCGACCTGTCGAGGCGCAGCGTCGACTTCCGGGTCGTTGCGTGATCGGGCGATCGAGTGATCGAGTGATCGAGTGATCAAGCGACCGAGCCGCAGTGACGAGCTGCGTCCCCATCCCGATGGGTTGGCCTGGCCGACCGACGAGTGGCAACACGCCGACCTCGATCCCGACGCCGACACGAACACGAACACGAACACGAACACTGAGCGACTGAACGAGCTTCTCGACACCGCGTTCGATCCCGACAGCGGCTCGCCGATGCACCTGTCCCTCGCCACGGTGGTGGTGCAGGGCGGGAGGATCGTCGCCGAGCGCTACGGCGCCACCGCCGGACCAGACGAGTCGCTCATCTCCTGGTCGATGGCCAAGAGCGTGACCCAGGCGATGGTCGGCATGCTCGTCGCCGACGGGTTGCTCGACATCGATGCGCCCGCGCCCGTGCCCGAGTGGGCGGATGACGAGCGAGCGGCCATCACGATCGCCGACCTGTTGTCGATGACCAGCGGACTGCGGTTCAACGAGGACTACGTCGACGACTCGGTCTCACACGTGATCGACATGCTCTTCGGAGCAGGTCAACCCGACGTGGCCGGTTTTGCCCGAGGCTTCCCGCTCGACCACGAGCCCGGAACCGAGTTCAACTACTCGAGCGGCACCACCAACATCGTGGCGGCCATCTGCGGCGACATCATCTCGCCGGCCACCGCCGGCGAGGCCCGGGCTGACGCCGTGCGAGCGTTCATGACCGAGCGGTTGTTCGAACCGATCGGCATGAGCAGCGCGGATCCTCGCTTCGATGACGCCGGCACGTTCATCGGGTCGTCGTTTCTCTATTGCACCGCCCGCGACTTCGCCCGGTTCGGCTACCTCTACCTACGCGATGGAGTGTGGGACGGGAATCGAATCGTTCCCGAGGGCTGGGTCGAACGCGCCCGACGCCCGGTCGAGCTCGATCTCGGTGACGAGAACTTCTGGTACGGCAACCAGTGGTGGCTCTGGGACGACGAGACCGGCGCGTTCGGCTGCCACGGTTACGAGGGGCAGTACATCATCGTCGTTCCGGCACGCGATCTCGTCGTCGTCCGGCTCGGCAAGACCTCCGATGACTTCGCGATCGAACGTCGCCAGTGGTTGACCGACGTGATCACCTGCTTTCCCGAGTTGCCCTGACCGCCTCGAACGAGAACGGCATCAACCGGGAACGGAGCGAAGCAGGGGACGGATCAACCGCGGCTCAGCTCGCGGGCTCGCTGCGCTGTCTCGACATTGGGACCGACAACCCAGAACGGTTCGCCGCCGATCGAGACTCGAGCGCCGAAGAGCGGACCTGCGGGCTCGCCGATCGCCTGTCCACGAGGGTGCGTCCCCTCGAGTGAAGTCAGGCGCTGTTTCAACAGGCCGCGGGAGCGCAAGACGAAGACCGACTCGGGAGCGATGGCGATGAGGTAGTTCTTCCGAGTGATCGCCATCACGATCGCCGGAACCGCCACGACGGCGAGCGCAACCAGCATCGGCGGGTCGAAGGCCACCACGAGCGTGAAGCACACGAACATCAGCAACAACTGCATCATCGGCGTGATGCCCCGATGTGCATCGAATGCGGACTCGAGGACGACCTCCTCGCCGAGAAAGCCTTCGGCACGTTCGAGCCGCCGGTCGGTGAACATGGCGCGACCGTACCGGCCCGGGAATGGCCTGCCCTGACCGTCGGGTTGCCAACGGATGCGAAACACTGTCTCGATGCGCCGCGCCCTCATCGCCCTCGCCGCCGCCACCCTCGCACTCGGTGCATGCTCGAGCGGGGTATCCGACGATGTCTCGGCACCGGACGGCGAGGAGACCACGACCACCGATTCTCCCGAGCAGACCGAGACGAGCGCCATCGTGGGCGAGGAAAGCGACACGAGCGACACCGACACGAGCGACACCGACACGAGCGACACCGACACGAGCGCTGGCGAACTGTTCCCGGACGTCGTCAATGCCACGGCGACCCAGTCCGACGACGGCACATGGACGATCGCCGCGACGCTGAGCTCGCCGTACGACTCGCCGGAGCGATATGCCGACGCCTGGCAGGTCCTCGGCCCGGACGGGACGCAGTACGGCGAACGCTTCCTCACCCACGATCATGCGAACGAGCAGCCGTTCACGCGGTCGGAGTCCGGGATCGAGATTCCCGACTCCGTCGACGTGGTCACGATCCAGGGTCGAGACCAGGTCAGCGGTTGGGGTGGCGAGACCTTCGAGCTCACGCTCGAACGCTGACGGACAGGGCAGTGACGCTGCAGTGACGCGGCGGTGACGGGGCAATACTGGCGACATGACTCGCCGCCCGATGCAACCCGCCGACCTCTACGACCTCGAGTCGGTCACCGCAGTCGATGTCCACCCAGCCGGCGAGCTCACCGCCTACACCGTCGGCTGGCCCGACCGAGAGAGCAACGAGAACCGAAGCAGGGTCTGGCTTCACGACCCGGCCACCGGTGACGTCCGCCAGCTGACCGACGGACACCGCGACGCACGGCCCCGGTTCTCGCCGGACGGCACCAGGCTCGCGATCATCACCGGCGAACCGAAGTCGAAGCCGCAGCCGGCCGTAGTCGACATCGCCGGCGGATCGATCGCGATCGTCGAGGGCTTCGAGGCCGACGGAGCAACAGCCGTCGAATGGGTGGACGACGACCGTCTCGCCATCGCCGGCGCCCATCGTCCCGCCGATCAGGTCGGTGTCGACTCCGACGAGCTCGGCGAGCGGTTTCGCGTCATCCGCTCGGTCGACTATCGCTTCAATGGCCGCGGTTGGACCCACGATCGGCCCGTGCAGATCTCGATCGCCACCCTGTCCGCCGGGACGGTGACGCTGCTCACCGACGGCGAGAGCGATTTTGCCGGCATTGCGGTGTCACCCGATGGGTCGACGCTTCTCACCACGGCATCGATCGGCGAAGGCAGCGACCTCACCGGCGAAAACGCCGTGATCGCCCTGCCGCTCGACGGCTCGACAACCACCGTGCTCACGCCTCCGGGCGGTCGCTGCGACCCTCGGCTGGGTCGACATCGACGGCATCTCAACGCCCGCCGCCGTCGGAAGCACCGACGCCGGTTCTGTCACGCTGAGCCACCCCCACCTCCTCGATCCGACCGGTGTCGAGGCACCCGTGCGGGTCGGCGACGCCGACGTGAGTGCCGCTTCGCTCGTCGGCGACGGCGGCCGCCTGCTCGACGCCGGCGGAGCCATGCTCCTGGCCGGAGTGCGCCGAGGAACGGTCACGGTCGACCGCTACGACATCGCTTCCGGTGCCGTTGAAATCGTGGCGGCCGGCAACGGTGTGATCGGGTCGTTCGCTGCGGCACCGGACGGTCGGATCGTCGCCTCGCTGTCGACGCCGACGCGACCGGCCGACCTCTGGAGCTTCTCCGACGGTGTCGGCGAGCCGATCGTTTCGCTGAACGAAAAACTCCTGTCGCAGCTCGACCTCGCCGAGCTGGAGACCGTGCAGATCCCATCGACCGACGGCGTCGAGGTCGAGGCCTTCATCACTCGGCCACCAGCCTCAGCGCCCGGCGGCGATGGCTTAGGCCCGGGCCTCGTTTACATCCACGGCGGACCGATGTTCGCATACGGCCTCGGCTTCTTCGACGAGTTCCAGCTCGCAGCCGCCGCCGGCTACACGGTGATCGGCGGCAACCCTCGCGGATCCGACGGCTATGGCGAGCAGTGGGCGGCGACGCTGGCCGGACGGCTCGGCACGATCGACCAAGACGACGTCACGGCCATCACCGATCACCTCGCCGCTCTGCCCGAGGTCGATCCCGACCGGATCGGTATCGGCGGCGGCAGCTACGGCGGCTTCATGACGTCGTGGATGATCGGCCACACCGACCGCTACAGAGCCGCGCTGGTCGAACGAGCGGTGACGAACTGGGAGTCGTTCGCTGGCACCAGCGACATTGGCGCCTGGTTCGGTCCGATGTTGCTGAGAGCATCGGTCGAGAGCGACGTCGAGGCGCTCCGGCGCATGTCCCCGCTGAGTTACGCGACGAACGTGACGACACCAACCCTGATCCTCCACGCCGAGGAGGACTGGCGCTGCCCGATCGAGCAGGCCGAGCAGCTGTTCGCCGCCTATCGCCGCAACGGCGTCGACGTCACGTTCGTCCGAGTCCCCGACGAGAACCACGAACTCACCCGGGGCGGCTCGCCCCGCCATCGCGTCGACCGCTTCGAACTCGTCCACGAGTTCTACGCGACCCACGTCTGAGCCATCCGCGTCTGAGCCACCTTCAACCTCTGGGGTCTGACCCCGGAGGTTGGAGGCTGGCGGGATCAGTCGATCAGATCAGTCGGGGAGGGAGTCCTTGTGGGCGTCCCAGGCTTCGAGTGAGGCCTCGGCCATCAGCCGGTGCTCTCGAGCGATCGCGGCGGTCTCCTTGTCCGGGAGGCGGCCGCCGATGGCGATCGCGCCGAACTTGTTGCCGTTGAAGTACGGCACGTAGCTGGAGCGAGGGAAGAAGCCGCGCAGGTCCTCGCTCACTTCGACCGAGGCCGTCGACGGCTCGGGCGACACGGCGTCGAGGCCGAGACCGTCGATGGCGGCGTAGACGTCGTCGTCGGTGGTCCGGTCGGCGAAGTCGCGACCCTGATAGCGGTAGACCTCGTTGCCATCGGGGTCGATGACGAGCATCGCTGGCACGGCGATGCCGCCGCGCTCCTCAGCGTTGTAGAGGTCGAGCGCCTTGAGGTAGCTCTCGCCGCCGGGGTCACTCACGAGCTGCATCGAGGACAGGCCCCACCGCAGCACCATTCCCGCCTGGCGCTCTTCCTCGTTGACCGACATCGCGATCACTTCCGCGCCGGCACCATTGATTCGTTCTGCATTCAGCGCCAACCGCACGAGCTGGCCACAGCAGTACGGTCACCAATCCCCTCGGTAGGTCATCAAGATGATCGACCCGGAGGTCTTTCGGAGGGCGAGGAGGTCGTCGTGCACGGTCACGGCGCGAACCTCAGCACCGCACGCTCGCGCCGTCAAGCGCAGCGCACTCCGGCCGTCAGGACGAGAAGTGGTCGGACTCGATCGCCATGCGTTCGCGAACGATCACATCGACGCCGAGAGCTTCGGCCAACAGTCCCGACCGTTCGTTGGCGGCATAGAGCTGGAGGTCGAGGTCGGCGCCTTCGTCGGTCGCGACCGGCTCGATCGTCAAGAGACCCCCGCTGTTGAACACCCGCAGCGACTTCACGACTTGGCGATGCCCGCGGTCGAGTCCGATGGCGATTCGCAACAGCCCGGCCAGGACGCGAACGATGGCCTTGTCGTCGTCGCGCAGTCGGTCGAACTCGGGGTGTTTCGACGACGGATGGCTCTTGCGGTGATAGCGAGCCACCAGCGCAACGAGTTCGATCTCGTGCTCGGTGAACCCGGTGAGAGCTTCGGCGTTGCGGACCACGTAGTAGCTGTGCTTGTGGTGGCTGGAGTGGCTGATGAACAGGCCGACGTTGTGGACCCACGCCGCCGCCTCGAGCAGCTCTCGCTCGTCAGGACCCATGCTGTGCAGGTCGATCGTTCGATCGAACAACATCGTCGACAACGTCGCCGTGTGCTCCGCGTGCTCCGGATCGGGGTCGAGCTGTTTGGCCAGGCGGCGAACGTTCGACCGACGCAGGTCGGCGACCCGGGAGTCATTTGACGTGCCGGATGAGCCGAGTCGGTCGACCAGCGCCCCCTCCCGAAGGGCGAATTCAGAGATCGTCATCGACTCGATCTCGAACGCTCGGAAGATCTCCGACAACAGCAGCGAACCGGCGGCGATGATGTCGGCCCGCTTCGCATCGAGACCGCCAAGCCGCTTGCGCTCATCGGGCGGCGTCGACACCACGAGGTCGACGACGGCCTCGAGCTCCACAGCCGAGAAGCTCGCCCCGTTGAGGTGTCGCAGCGACTCGCCACGAGCCTGCGCAGCCATCGAGGCGATCGTCGAGATGGTTCCCGAGCTCCCGATGCACAACTCGGGCTGATGACCGCCGAGCTCGTACGACACCGGGGCGAGCGCAGCTCTGACGTAGTGCCGACACTCCTCGACGGCCTCGGCCGGAGTCGTTCGGTCGGCGAAGAAACGTTCGGTCAGGCGAATCGCACCCAGCTTCATACTGCGGGCCTCGGTGACGTCGCTCCCCTGCCCGATGAGGAACTCCGTCGAGCCTCCTCCGATGTCGACGAGCAAGATTCGCTTGTCGAACACGGGCAGCGCTTGGAGCACCCCGAGGTGGATGAGCCTGGCCTCTTCGAAGCCCGAGATGACCTCGACCTCGACGCCGACCTCCTCGCGCGCTCGATCGAGGAACTCGTCTTTGTTGGTGGCCTCGCGAACGGCACTGGTGGCGACGGCCACCAAGTCGACCGCGCCGAAACTGCTCGCGACCTGCTTCATCCGCTCCAGCGCGTTGATGCCGCGCTCGATGGCGTCGGGGGCGAGCTGCTTCATCTCACCGCCACCGCTCCCGAGTCGCACCATCTCCTTCTCGGTGGTCCAGACGTCGAAACCACCGTCGGCGTGCGTGCGCGCCACGACGAGATGCATCGAGTTCGTCCCGATGTCGATCGCCGCCCGCAACTCGGTGTCGGTCACGTCGTTGTCGAGCACGTCGTTGCCGGGCATGTCGTTTTCGATCATGAGGCCCCGCCCGTTGCTTCGAAGACGAGCCGGACCGAAGCCGTGACGTCCAGATCGGCCGGTGGCAGTCCGCCCGAGGCGCTCGCTCGCTCGAGCATCGCCACCGGCACTGAGCCGGCCGAATCGCTGATGGTGACGAGACGCCCGAGCAACAGACCGGCGGCGACGCATAGCTGGCGGCCTTCATCCGGGCGTCGTCGACAGCCCGCTGCCTCGCCTCGTCGTACGCCGGATGCGTCGTCTCGACGATCCATTCGGGGCCGACGACCGACACGCCGTCGACCGCCGCGACGTCGGCCAGCACGGCAAAGGCCTTTCGCACCTCGGCGATCGTGACGTCGATCTGGTGATGTGCCTCCCAGCCTTCGACGATCTCTCGCTCACCGTCCCAGCGGGTGCGTTCGTGCACCGACGCGTGACCGATGCCGTGATCACCGGCCACGGCGGGATGGTCGGCGAGTGCGTTGAGCACCTTGCGGGCTGCGGTCGCCGACGCCTTCACCGCGGTCGTCGCCTTCTTGCCTCGACCCCGCGCCGTCGCTCGCAACCCGGCCATCGTCGGTGCGGCGGACACTCGACCGACACCGGTCACGTCGATGGTCACCGCGTGCGAGGACATCTCCGCCATGGCGGGATGGTAGCCAGCCTCTAGGTTCACGCCGGTGAGTTGGATCGCACGCATCCCGATCGATGGACGAGACCCCGACGTGATCGCCAGCGCCCTGTGGGACGAAGGAACCAATGGCGTTGCCGAGGTCGGCGGCGAATTGCTCGCCGGCTTCGAGTCCAGAGATCACGCCGACGCCGCCGTCAGCGCGCACGGAGGCGCCGTCGAGGCGGTCGATCCGACGACGTGGGCACAACAGGAAACGGCGAGCGTGGCGATCGGCAGCACCGAACTCACGCTCGAGGTCGGCACCGCCTTCGGTCATGGCGGCCACCCGACCACCGCACTGGTGCTTGACACACTCGCCACCGAAGCGCAGCGATCGCCGCTGGTGAACGTGCTCGACGTCGGTTGTGGCACCGGCGTGCTCTCCCTCGCAGCCGCCCTCCTCGGCGCAACGGGCGTCGTCGGAATCGACATCGACCCGGCAGCCGTCGCGATCGCCGAGCGGAACATCGGCCGCAACGACCTCGATCCCGAGCTCATCTCGTTCGCAACGACGCCGATCGCCGACATCGCGGGGCGGGCCGCTCGGTTCGATCTCGTCGTCGCCAACATCCTCCTCGCCGAGATCCGCTCGCTGGCACCGTCGATCGAGGCCTGCATCGGCGATCGACTCATCCTCAGCGGCAGCCTCGTCGAGCAGCGAGACGAGCTCATTGCCCTGTTCCCGACGCTCAGCGTCGTCGGCGAAAGCCAGGCAGACGGCTGGCTGTGCCTCATACTCTCGACGTGACCGATCTCAACCAGCCCGTTTGGTACGCCGCCTACGGATCCAACATCTCGAGTGAACGTTTTCGCGTCTATCTCGAGGGCGGACCGATCCCGCATTCGCCAGACGGCCGCGTCCAGCAAGGGGCTCGAGACCCTTCGCCACCATCGGGAAACGGTCCGTGCGAGATCGATCGAACACTCGTGTTCGCCGGCGAGGCAAAGACGTGGGGCGGGGGCGGTGTCGCTTTCCTCGACGCCGACTCGACGGCGGACATCCCGACGCTCGGTCGAGCCTGGCGCATCACGCTCGGCCAGTTCGAGGACGTGTTCCGACAGGAGAACGGCCTCGATGAGGTGATCCCGCTCGAGCTCGACGATCTCAACGAGACGGGCTCGGTCAACCTGTTCCCGCAGCGCTACGGACGAGTGGAGTTGCTGTCCATGATGGAGGGGGATCCCGTACTCACGATCACCTCCCCACTGCGACCAGCCGCCCTGAACGCGGCGCACGAGTCTACCTCAAGGTGATCGCCGAGGGTCTCGTCGAAACGTGGCAACTCGATCGCTACGACGCTGCCCGCTACCTCGCCGCGATGCCGGGCAACGACGGTGTCGTCGACTTCGATCGCCTCACCGAAGCGCTGGGTGTCCCCGACGCCTGACCGAGCCGGGCCCGTGCCGCCCCCATCGCCCTGACCGACCTTCACCGGCGCGTGACGAGCGAACTACCGTCGGCGAGGTGACGAACGCTGCACCTCGACCGCTCGACAACCGCATCACGCAGATGCTGGGGTCGACTACCCGATCATCCAGGCCCCGATGGGGTGGATCGCACGGAGCCAACTCGCTTCTGCGGTCTCCAACGCCGGCGGGCTCGGCATCATCGAGACCTCGTCGGGCGAGCTCGACAACATCCGGGCCGAGATCGAGAAGATGGCGGATCTCACCGACAAGCCCTTCGGCGTCAACATCGCCCAGGCCTTCGTGCGCGACCCCGACATCGTGCAGTTCGTGATCGACCAGGGCGTTCGGTTCGTCACGACATCGGCCGGCAACCCCATGGCATACACCGCCCAACTCAAGGAGGCGGGGCTCACCGTCTTCCACGTGGTCCCGACGCTCAAGGGGGCGTTGAAGGCCGTCGAGGCTGGTGTCGACGGGCTCGTCGTCGAGGCGGCGAAGGCGGCGGTTTCAAGAACCCCGACCCCGTTGCGTCGATGGTGCTGCTTCCGCTCGTTCGGTCGAAGGTCGACGTTCCGATCGTTGCCGCAGGCGGCATGCTCGACGGCTCGACGATGGCCGCCGCGTTCGCGCTCGGCGCAGAGGCCGTGCAGATGGGCACCCGGATGGTGTCGGCTGCCGAGAGCCCCGTGCACGACAACTGGAAGAACGCCATCGTCGAGGGCGCGGAGACCGACACCGTCTTCCTCAACCAGCGCCACTCCCCTGCGCTGCGAGCGCTGAAGACCGACCGGAGCCTCGGGTTGCAGTTCAGCGAGGAGAAACGTGTTCGGTCAGTTCGGCGACGCACAGTCGCTCTACTTCGGCGGCGACATGAACGGCGCCATCGCCCTCACCGGCCAGGTGCAGGGACGCATCGATTCGATTCGCCCCGTCGCCGAGGTGATCACCGAGTGCGTGGGCGAGTTCTACGACGAACTCGATGCGATGGCCGAGCGCTACCTGCGCGCATGACCGATCTCGGCATTCCCCCGATCGTCGACGCCGACTGGCTCGCGGCGAACTACAGCGTCGTGGTGGTCTGCGACGTCCGCTACTACCTCGACGGCCGCGACAACTGGGCCGCATACCTCGACGGCCACCTCCCCGGCGCACGCTTCGTCGACATGGACACCGTTCTGTCGTCGCCGGCCGGACCGATCGTCGGCCGCCACCCCATGGCCTCCCGGAGACGTTCGCCGCCGGATTGGCAGCGCTTGGCATCGGGGCCGACGCGACCGTCGTCGCGTACGACGACCTCTCCGGCGGCGTCGCCGGCCGCCTGGTGTGGATGCTCCGCCAGCTCGGCCAGCCCGCCGCCTTGCTCGACGGTGGCATGGGCGCCTGGAAGGGGACCATCGAACGCGGTGCGGTCGAGGTCGACCCGGTCGAACGCGAGCCCGTCGAGTGGCCGGACGGTGTGTTCGTCGACGCCGACGACGTGGCCGCACACATCGACTCGGGTGGCATCGTCGCCGACAGCCGCTCGCCCGAGCGCTACCGAGGCGAGACCGAACCGGTCGACCCCCGAGCCGGGCACGTCCGGGCGCCATCAACCTCCCCTTCGTCGAGAACCTGGCGCCAGGTGGCACGTTCGCTCCAGTCCATGACCTCGTCGCACGGTTCGCCGAACACGGGGTCGACAGCGACGCCATCCTCTACTGCGGTTCAGGCGTCAGCGCGTGCAACAACCTCCTGGCGATGGAAGCGGCGGGCCTCGGCCGAGCCCGGCTCTACGTCGGCTCGTGGTCGGGATGGTCGAGCGACCCCGATCGACCAGCCGCCCCCTGAGCAGGGCGACCGAGGCTGCCGCCGGGAACCCTCGTCGAGCCCGTGGCGTTACCTCCTCGACATCCTGAGAGAGAGCTCCGTGACGCTGCCGACAGACAACCCCACCAACCCCGAACCCGCCTGGTTCGCCGACCCGATGGGGCGGCACGAGTATCGGTGGTGGGACGGCGCCACATGGACGGACCGCGTCGTGTCGCATGGCAGAGAGTCGACCGACGTCATGGACAACGCCCCGAAGACCGTCGTCCAGCAACAGGGCCCTGACAAGGTCGCCAACCAGGTCGGCCGGCACATGCAACAGGTCGACAAGCGCGGTGCGCCGATGCCGGCTATGTCGACTGGCAGCGGCCTGTTCGATCATCCACTGCTGGTCATCAACCAGAAGTGGAATCTGATCGAGGTCAACACCGAGTTCGCCATCATGGATCCGAACGGCACCCAGGTCGGGTCGGTCCGCCAGGTCGAGCAGTCGACGTTCAAGAAGGTGATCCGGTTCTTCGGCAGCATCGATCAGTACTTCACGCACAAGTACCAGATCGTCGATGCCGCCGGCGTGCCCCAACTCCTGGTGACCAGGCCGCGCAAGTTCATCAAGTCACGAGTGATCATTCAGGATCCCGCAGGCAACGAGATCGGCACGATCGTCCAACACAACGTGTTCGGCAAGATCCGGTTCGGTTTTCATCGTCGGCGGGCACGAGATCGGCGGCATCTTCGCTGAGAACTGGCGAGCCTGGAACTTCGCCATCAACGACGCGAACGGAACCGAAGTGGCCCGGATCACCAAGACGTTCGAGGGTCTGTTGAAGACGGCGTTCACCACCGCCGACAACTACGTGCTGCAGGTGCATCACCAGTTGCCCGACCCACTGCGACTGATGGTGTACGCCTCGGCCCTCACGGTCGACACCGCACTCAAGCAGGACGCACGCGGGGTGAGCGGCGGCAGCCTCTTCGACATCTTCGGCGGCTGACACCGCAGCAGCCCCGACGAGCGGCCCGTCACCTGATGTCGGGGCCGAACAGACCGGAGAACCCATCGAAGACGGCGCCGGCATTCATCCCGGCGACGTCCCACGGGTCGTGACGAGCGGTGATCGACGTGATGTGGGTCTGTGCGCCGTTCGTGTCGAGAACCATCGACTGCTCGAACAGATCGGCGATCTCGTCGATGAGCGAGTCGGAGGTCGCACCGAGTTCGGTCGAGGTGCGATTCCACTCGACCGACACGACCACGAGCAAGAACTCGAATGGCAACACCCCGAAGCACCACCACGCGACATCGCCGATGTCGGTCGGGGACGAATCGTCGGCGCACCGGGCGAGATCGACGATGCGGCCGTCTTCGTCGAGGACGAACAGGACTCGAAGGTGGTCGTCCGCATCGGCGAGCACCGACCCGAACGCCACGATGTGCGATGCGGTGTCGAGCCTGGGAGCGACGGCGAGGAGGTCGGCCCGGATCTCCGACTCCAGCCAGCAGAGGGCGCACGAGCACGGCTCATGGCCTCTCAGCGATTCGGTGTCGGTGCTTCGAGCCGACGGAGCGGTGTGGCGCTGGTGCTCTCGGCGACGACGATGACGGCGGCGATTCGACTTGCGGGACATGAACGACTCCTGGGTCGTCGGGTTGTCTGGCAAGCGTTCGCTGCGAGGCCGACCGAAGTCGGGGCTGGACCGACCGAAGTCGGTGTCTCCACAAACTAGCTCTGGCCTGTGACATCGAGGTCGGGCTGCGTTGGGGCCTCGGGTTCGTCGGTGTCCGTCGACGGTCGGACAGTGTCGACAACACTGCCGGGATGCCCCTCTCGTCGCGCGCCGCCACAACGCTGACCGGCGCCCTCGTGCTTCTCCTCGTCTCCGTCTCGTGCAGCACGGCCGGGGAGGTGGTCACGGCCGAACCCACCGACTCATCGGCTGCGTCGGCAGCCGCAACCTCAGCACCGACGTCTGTGCCGACGACAGCCGCACCCACGACGACGCCGCCGACGACCACCCCGCCAACGACGGCGCCGCCAACCACGCTCGCCCCAGACGAACGCCCGCTGCCGACCGACCCCGTCAGTACGGCAATAGAGCTCGACGAGGCCGAGCTCGCGCTGCGCGACCCGTCGCTCACACCGGAAGAAGCGATGGCCTACGGCCGACGGCAGCAGCAGATGTACCGCGTGCTGTCCGCCAACCGAGACTGGGCCGACGAGGTGATCGAGTCGGTCGACCCGAGCGTGCGGGCCGCTGTCGAGCTCAACTGGGAAGCTCGTCAGAACCTGTCGGCTCTCGTGAGCAGCGGCACCCTGTCGAGCACGTTGCCGGCCTGGAGGCTGCGCGAGCCCCTTCCCGCCGACGAGCTGATCGGCTACTACAAGGAGGCCGAAGCCGAGACCGGCATTCCCTGGACGTACCTGGCGGCGATCAATCTCGTCGAGACCCGAATGGCCGAATCGAGGGACTCTCGACCGCCGGCGCGGTCGGACCGATGCAGTTCCTCCCCTCCACCTGGGACGGCTGCTGTGAAGGCGACCCAACACAGGATCGAGACGCCATCATCGGCGCCGGGGTGTACCTCACCCTGGTCGGTGGGCCAGCCGACATGCAGGCCGCTCTCTTCGGCTACAACCGCTCACAGCGCTACGTCGATGCGGTCGACGCGTACGCCCAGGTGCTCGCCGAGAACGAGCTCGCCTACCGCGGCTACCACGCCTGGCAGGTCTACTTCTTGTCGTCGGCCGGCCTGATCCTCATGCCGTCTGGGTACGAGGAGCTCGAGCCGATCGCCGCCACCGAGTGGTTCGCCGACAACCCCGATGCCCTGATCGCTCCGCCGGACTGACCCGAGCCGGCCTGACCCGAGCCGAACTGACCCCACCGACCAACGCGAGGCAGACGCCTCCGTCGGAATGAGGTTTGACCCCGAAAGCGACGGAGGTTGGCCAGGGTTCAGTCGAGCAGGGCGAGGTAGCGATCGAGGTCGGCGCCGATCTTCGTGAGCAGTTCGAGGATCCGCTCGTCGCCCTCGGCGATGGCGTCCATGGCATCGCGGGTGAACAACCCCGTCATCTCTCGGGGGTCGACCCAGCGGTGGTCGGTGTGTTCGTTGCTCTGCACGACCTCGCCCTCGACCTGGCCCCGGAAGCTGAGCTGCAGGAAGTCCTGTCCGTAGATCCACATCGGGTAGCAGCCGACCATGGTCGGCTCACCGACGAAGGTGAGTCCGGTCTCTTCGAGCAGCTCTCGCCTCAGCCCTTCGTAGGGCGTCTCGCCGGGATCGACGATGCCGCCGGGCATGAAGTACTGGCCGGCCATCGCGGTGCCCTCGGCCCGCTTCATCAGCAAGATCTGCCGTCTCGTTCGGCGTAGATGACCGTGGCCAAGGCGTACCCGATCGAGCTCGATCCGGTTCTCGATCTCGGGTGACAATCGATCGTCGCTCATGGCGGTCACGCTAACCGGAGCCTGCGAGCGACTCGGCTACTGGATGGAGCGGCCGCCGCCGATGGCACCCGACAGCGGCGACCAGGTGACGTGTTCACCGCGGGCGACGAGCGAGGAGGTGCGCTCGTCCTCGGCCACCTGCACCCAGATCCCCGACTCGCCACCGATCGTCCGGCGAATGCGAACCCCAGCCCGTCGCCCGACCAGCGGTGATGGCTCTGCGCGTACTGCTCGAAGAACGGGAGATAGCTGCTGACCTCGAGCTGGCTCGGTCGGTGCGCGGCGTTGCACTGAAGATCTGCTCGTCCCAGAAGAACCAGCGGAACGCCGATGCCTGCTGAACGGGCTGCTGGCTCGACGTCTGGGTCGATGCCTCGGTGGGGTCGAACGAGATCTGCTCGAAACCGCTCGCCGTCTCCGGGCCGAGAATCGCCAACCGATCGCTTCCCGGACTCCACTCCCAGGCCAGCGCGTTGCGTTGCAGGGGCGATCGTCTCGTCGCCGGTCTCGACGTCGAGCACGTACAGCGGTGGCAGATCGGCGTCTGGACTGCCAGGGGTTCCAGCAGCTCGATAGGCGATCTTCTTGCCGTCCGGGCTGGCCACGAACTGGATCGGCCCCGACGTCTCGACGAGCAGCTCGGAGGCGCCGGTTTCGAGGTCGATGCTGAGCAGACCGCCGTCTGCGGCGCCGACGATGGTCGTCTCATCGAGCCACGCTGGCGCCGTGAACGTGATCGTCGGCCGCAACACGGCGTCTGGTTCGGCACCGGTCGACGGCGGCTCGAAGACCAACACCTGGCCCTGGGTTCCCCCGAGCGTGCCTCCGACGTGTGCGAGGACGCGCTCGCTGTCGGCTGCCCAGGAGACATAGAAGGGTTGGCCCTCGGCGAATGGTTCGAGTCCATCGCCGACCGTCGCAACGCCCGCTTCGACCCCGGCTCCGGGCGTTGCGGAGGTAGGCGAGCTTCGTGCCATCCGGCGCCCACTGCATGTAGAAGATCGGATTGCCGTCGTCAGAGGCGACGACGATCTCGTCGGGCTCCTCGCCGCCCAGCACCGAGACCGTCACCTCACCGGATCGATCGTCGCCCACGCGAGCCGGGCCCCGTCGACCGACCAGATCGGTTGCGAGGCCACGACCTCACGCACCGACTGTCCGTCGACGATCGCGCCACCGGTCCCATCGGGATTCGCGACGGTGACATCGCCGCCATCGACGATCGCCAGTTGACCGCTGAGCTCACTGAGCGCGGGGTGAATGCGAGGCGCAGCCGGTGCGTCTTCGTCGTCTCCGAGCCCGCCGGACTCGTCGTCTCCTGCGCCCTCACCCTCTTCACGACCCGGGCCCTCGTTCGACTCACCGAGTGTCGCCTCGTCAGCGCGGTCTTCGATCTCCTGCCCGCTCTCGTCGTCACCGCTCGAACACGCCGCCGCGACGAGAGACAGGACCACCAGGAGGACGAGGGTGAGACGGCGCAAGGTCCTCAAACGTACGCCAGGCGCGGTCGGCTTCGTCTGCACGGGGCGGCGAGGTCTTCGGGCACCGACTCGAACCAGCACTTTGATGGTTGGACGGACCGGTCCTAACGTTCGCTGGTCATGGACGAACCCGGTGAACCGATCAGCTACTCGGCCCGCATCCGAGCCCTCGCTGAAGAGGCGCCAGACGCGCCGATGCTGACCGTCGGCACCGCCGATGCGGCCGAGACCCTCAGCCGTCGAGACTTCGACGAAGCGACGAACCGCATGGCTCGTCATCTCGCCGCACTCGGCGCCGGCGAGGGCGACTTCGTCACGGTCGCCGAGCGGAACTCCGTTGAGTTCATGGTGGCTGCCGCCGCCTGCTGGAAGATCGGGGCGACGCCGCAGCCGGTGT